>NC_090879.1:28880046-28935046 GCF_036669935.1 Montipora foliosa
CAGTAAACAATGCAAACCTAGCGAAGTTCATTTTATTGATTCGTGCTTAATGAGTGGTTGATCTTTCATTCCGGATTTATCTTTTAAAAAAAAAAAAAGGGAGGTGTCATGATTAATTGCATAATTAGAATACATTATCATAGCCTCCACGTGCTTGTAAGAACTTAGGCTAATGCAATAAAAACCTTGTTGTTGTTAACATGTCGCTTGTGTGCGAGTGAACATTATAAGGACTGCAAAAGAAAGTTGATCTTTTGGCGGGAACGTCAATACGCATCACCGATGCTTCACTAAAGCGGAAAGTACCGCAAATGTCCAAGGCAGAGTCAAAAAGTGACTCAAACTCCCAACCGGGACCCTCAAAAAAGAAAGCTAGAAAAGCTTTGTCTGATTCAGATGACGCATCGGACGACTCTGACTGCGATGCAGTTCACGCCATCCTTGGAGAAGACGAACAAGATGGCGACTCGAGTGACAAGCTCCTGAAAGAGATTGAAGAGGAATACAACACGGCTGATAAAACGGGCCCAAACATAAATGAACATCTAGCGAATCTTATTAATAAGAGATTTGCTGGTAAGCTCAAGGAAGCAAAGCTTAAAGAAAAGCTAGAGCTGTATGTGCGACCCGGCAACTGTGAAACATTGAAAGTACCCCTCGTGAACCACGAACTATGGGGCAAACTCAAACCACCGGTCAAATCACAGGACTTGCGACTCGCAAATGTCCAACAAACCGTTGTGAAAGCCACCATTGCGCTTGCAGAGGCCACTGAGGAAATAAGTGTAAAGTCAAAGGAAAGATGGATGAAAAACCAAAAATTATTTCCTCTTTGACTGATTCGCTCGCTTTGCTGGGACACGCAACTTATGAGCTTTCATTCGGGCGACGGGATATTATGAGACCCTCAATAAACAAGGAGCTTCGTGCCCTTTGCAATCAGCAAATCCCAGTAACGGATATCCTCTTTGGAGATGATGTCCAAAGCAGTTTAAAAACAATAAAAGAGTGCAACAAAATTGCCAGCTCTGTCAGTCAAGGGCATGATTACAAGCAAGGCTACTCAGGAACTGGACATCAAAGGCCCCGTAATAGCAAGCCTTTTTTAGGGCATCGCAAGAGCTACAACTCGTTCAAAAAGAAACCATGGGCCTTAAACCAGAAGAGGGAGGACACCAAGTGAGTCTAACTACAACATTACAAACAATTATTCACGATGTAAGTAAATTTGAAACCCTATTACCAGTTATTATTACTGGCTTAGAGCAAAATGTTAAATGCTTTAAAGCAGGTAACCTTACCAGTTTCCTTTCTAAATGGAGAACTCGTACATCTGATAGAGAAATTCTAGATATGATAACCGGCACAACTATTGACTTTAGATACCTGCCAGTCCAACACGGGCCACCGGCCATTCGAGAGTTCTCAGATACTGAGTCTGAAATAATTTACACTGAGATCGAAAAGCTTTTAAACAAAGGTGTGATTGTCAGAACTGTCCGGGAAACTGATGATTTTATTTCCCCCATTTTTCTGAGAGAAAAGAAAGATGGATCACACCGTATGATTTTAAACCTTAAAGCACTAAACAAGAGCATTGTTTATCACCATTTCAAAATGGATACTCTTGGTTCAGTAATTAGACTAATACGTCCAAATTGTTTCATGGCCACCATCGACCTCAAAGATGCCTACTATTCTGTGCCTGTGTCAGAGAAACATCAAAAATATCTCAAGTTTCACTGGAAAGGAAACTTCTACAAGTTCACTTGCTTCCCTAATGGGTTATGTTTCTGCCCTAGGAAATTCACAAAGCTCATAAAGCCAGTACACTCTTGTCTTAGGTTACAAGGCCACATCTTGGCAGCTTATATTGATGATAATTACATTCAGGGTGATACTTATACCGAATGTCTAACTACTGTGCTTGAAACATTAAAACTGTTTGTTGACCTGGGATTTTGTCCTCACCCTGAAAAATCATGTCTGATACCATCCCAAGAAGTTAATTTTCTGGGAGTTATGCTAAATTCCATCACAATGACTGTCAGACTGACCATGGAGAAAAAACAAAAAATTAAGAATGCATGCACAGCACTGCAGGAGAGGTCAAAATACATTATACGAGAGGTTGCAAGTGTCATAGGACTACTGGTCTCAAGTTTCCCTGCTGTTATGTATGGGCCATTGTATTACAGAAAACTAGAACAAGAGAAATCTCATGCTATCAAAGACAATAATGGCAACTATGAGGCCTTTATGTCACTCTCCACGGATGCCAAAACAGAACTACAATGGTGGATCGAAAAATATTGAAAACTCATTCAACGTTATAAATCATGACCCCCCATCACTAACAATTAGCACTGATGCATCAAAAATTGGATGGGGAGGTGTTTTCAAAGATCTGACTTGTGGGGGCCACTGGACACCCCAAGAAGCTGAAGAGCATATCAACTACCTAGAATTAATGGCTGCCTTCTTTTCACTCCAAGCTTTTGTGACAAAACTAAATAATAAACATGTCAGACTGAAAATTGATAATACAACAGCAGTAGCTGCGATAAATAACATGGGCACTAATCACTCTGTACAATGCAACAAAGTGGCTTTAGATATCTGGTGCTGGTGCATGGCTAGAAACATCTGGATATCTGCAGAACACATACCAGGGAAAAGTAATGTAGCAGC
This sequence comes from Montipora foliosa, assembly GCF_036669935.1. Lineage (NCBI taxonomy): Eukaryota > Metazoa > Cnidaria > Anthozoa > Scleractinia > Acroporidae > Montipora > Montipora foliosa. The sequence continues at coordinate 28,882,738 of NC_090879.1, forward strand.
TGATAGACAGTCAAGGGAAATAAACACCAATACTGAGAGGATGCTGAACCCCACTCTCTTAAATAAAGCCCTTGATAAGCTGCAAGCTCGCCCAGATGTTGACATGTTTGCGTCGAGACTCAATAAACAATTCCCAAGATATATTTCCTTTCGACCTGACCCTGGAACATACTTAGTAGATGCTTTTTCAGCTCAGTGGAATGAACTAAATGGTTATTATTTTCCCCCCTTCAGTGTGATTCCAAAGGTTCTTCAAAAACTGGAACAAGACAAAGCCACGGGGATAGTGGTGATCCCCAGATGGCCAACTCAGGTGTGGTACTCAATGGCTATGAGAATGCTGATAAGCTGCCCAGTCCTTCTGCAGCACAATGCCAGACTACTTTTGTTACCCAGCCACCCGCAGAAAGTACACCCATTACACAAGAAACTGGACCTTCTCATCTGCCACTTATCCGGGAACAGTTGCATGCAAGCAGCCTTTCACAAGCAGCTTCAGATATCATCCTGTGTGCCTGGAGAAACGGGACAAAAAAGCAGTACCGAACGTATCTTTCGAAGTGGGGAAATTACTGCAGCTCAAAAGGGATCAGTCCAGTTTCAGCTACTGTAGCTCAAGCAATAAACTTTCTTGCAGACCTAGTCAAGTCAGGTGTTGGCTATAGTGGAGTTAATACAGCAAGATCAGCTATTTCAACAATACTTGTCATTAGTGACTCTGCTACCTTTGGTACACACCCATTAGTAAAGCGATTTCTAAAGGGTGTTTTTGAACAGAAGCCCTCATTACCACGTTATGAAACCATCTGGGATGTCAGTCAAGTATTAACTCATCTTCGTTCCTACCCTCCTGTTGAGGACATTTCACTTAAGAAACTTACATTTAAAGTTGTTATGTTACTAGGTCTGTTAACTGGTCAGCAAACACAAACCATTCACTGCCTAGATGTTAAACATATGGACATGTCAGAAAAGAAGTGTATTTTTTATCTGACCAGCCTCCAGAAGCACTCCCGACCAGGGAAACAGCAGAAGCCTATTGAACTGGAAGCTTTTGACCAGGAGCCTAATTTATGTGTTATTCGTCATTTGAAAGCATTTGTTGATAAGACTAGTGTTCATAGGGGTGACACTAACAGAAATCAGGTACTGTTGAGTGTTCAGAAACCATTTAAACCAGTTAGTAAGGACACAATTTCACGTTGGATGAAAAATGTCTTGAAAGCTGCGGGCATAGATACCACCAAATTTGGGGCCCACAGCACTAGGGCAGCATCCACCAGTGCTGCTGCCAGGGCGGGAATGCCGCTAGAAGTTATTCTGGAATCTGCAGGATGGTCTAACTGCGGAACCTTTGCTAAGTTTTACCAGAAACCAATCAATGCTCCACGTAACTTTGGCTCGGTTTTGTTAGAGGCAAATACAGTTTGCCAAACCTACCTTTTGTTGTCTTTAATTCATGACCACAGGGCTTTGAAATCTCACGTGATTCCTTGTGACGTAGACTAGGATGAGGTAGAATTTAAGATTAAACGAGACTTACCTGTAAGTTGAAGTTTGATGTGAATTCTACCGATTCCTAGTCAGGAACAGAGGAGTCACGTGCCCACCCAACATATACATATATATATCTATATTTTATACAGGACAAATTTATTCTTTTTATTTGTCCCCACCCTTGTTTTTTCCTGTGCTCATTCATTGTTAAATACTGACCTGGCTTGCTCGCGCAATCTCACGTGACTCCTCTGTTCCTGACTAGGAATCGCTGGAATTCACATCAAACTTCAACTTACAGGTAAGCCACCAAACCAGGTAGCTTAAGCGAGGTGGCAATTACTTTCGGCCAATTAGGAATCGTTTGCGGTTGTTCAAATCGGAAATACAACAGGCGTGCTATTTTTGTTTTGTTTTTTTTTGTAATTATTGTATTGGTAGGTGCTTTCTCCTCATTTAATCTTACCCGTGAAAACATGTGTTATTTTTAGGTCGCTTAACGAAGTCTACAAACCTACCACTTTCAGGAATGTTAAGCGAGACAACGGCTGTCGTGAAAACCCGGCCATTGTAAATTAACTAAGTAGTGGTCCCTGTGGGATACTTTCTGAAATTATTTTTATATCTTTTTTTTTTGCTAAATGAGGACATGTTTGATGCTGTAATTTTGCTGTGGAGAAGTTAAACTTTCTGTTTGTCGTTCCACAGTTTGGCCCCTATTTTAAATCGCCCGAAAAGTCGATGAAGGAAAAATTACCGTCTTACCGTCCTCGCTTCCCGTCTCTTCACAGTATCTACATCCTGACACTGATTTGTGAAAAGTGACCTAACAATACAAACACAAAGAGAGAGACCGGGGAGAAGAAAATGGGTCGAGCAGACGGTATTGGTGAGGGTGGGGGGGCGACAATATTAATGTAAGTGGACGATCTCGGTACTACACTATTAAACGCATATGTAATATAAGTTTAAGCTTCCTTAGCGGAAACAAAAAAAAGGGGAAGTTTATGTGGCAAGAATATTTTCCCGGGTGGATTAACAAAAAATATTTGCCGAAAATTAAATGATAGGACAGAAATCACTGGACGGCAGAGGTACAGAGAAGGTATGATGGCGGCACTGTCACACACCACGGCATCTTGGTCGAGACGAGCGGGAATTGGGTTCCAAATGCGCCCATTTGCGTGTAAATTCTTATGAGACGGGAAAATGAAAAATTTAAGTCTTGAAATCTCACTTCCTCTTCATGTTGTTTGTCTCGTTTAGTACCCCAACCTCAACCTTTATATGCGCCATGCATTTCCGGATCTCGCACATGTCGTATGCAAGGGTTCGTTTTTGCCGCAGTTCTGCAGCAAAAATTCTTGACTCTTCTTTTGAAAGCTCACTATGGTTTAATTGAGGAACGTTAACTTCACAGCTTATAAAAATGTTATGAGTAAAGTCCTCTTAGAACTTTCTGCCATGTCATATTTGCATGTGGAACCGTTTCACAGTTTTTTGAAGATCTTGAAGCCTGTGACAGTGTTTGTAGTTGCACAGGACCACTTGTAGCTAGAGCTGCAGCTCAAGGCGTAAAAGTTAGAACTAGACCTATGCAGCCACGAACTACTACCCCCGAAGGGGTATTTGAATCCCACGATATCCCCGTATTGCAGAGGAGTACCATCCTCTCCATTCCGGGAGAAGATCTCAAAGACGGCGTGATAGTAGTACAGCCAATGGTTTCCTTTAAAGGGAGAGGTTGTCCTGAAAACAAAAAACACAGCAAACAAAGATTTCACCCGCTCACAACACAGGGCCACCCAACGGTCCCCAACGATAATCTTCTGTGAAATATGTGTTCGGGAGAGCCAATTAAACTGTCCTAAGAATTTCGGTTTTACGTTGCAAACAGCTGTAGATTTCTTTACTAAAACATCACCTAAAAGATTCGCCAACCAGGGAAAAGTGGTCCCTTACGTGTTCGAAAGGGATATTTTTGCAATTTTTGGCACTTAAAAAGGTCACCTACTAGGTGACCTTTTAATAACAGAAATTGCAAAATTATCCCTTTTAGCAGTTTTGGATGAGCAAATCGTTCCCTGAAAGGTAACGTTGAGCTAGCAATTTCTGAAATAAAGATTTTATTCCCTAAAATGTTCGGACACTTCAATTTTGAACAAATTCTTCTAGTTTTAAAAAACATCTCTCTGGACAGTCTTTATAAATTACAAGCTTAAGGAGCCTACAAATGTCTCTCAAAGGCTTTTGGCTTAATTTGCTGGTTGGGTGCCCTTGACAGCACTGGAAGGTTGAAAGTCATTAAAACTTATCGGGGTGACTAAAGTAGCAGCATTTAATTTCTCCTATCCAAATCGTACTTTTTAGCAGTTTCGTCAAACAAAGACTCAGACGTCACAGTTTATGGATATTAGTCCTTTTTTTCCCGTCCTTATCAAAATATTGCCACCGTGTGGGAAAGATGTTACTGGTTGCGAAAAATCATCCCATTTAAGTTTAAAATCTTGTTCAAAGCAACAAGCTTATTAGAAGGGTGGAAAAAGGTTGTTTAACAACTTGACCTTAGAAGGCAAGGTTTCTGCCCATTCACTTTTGCCCGAACACTAAAATCGAGAGCCAGAAAACAAGAACCCGCAAAAATCACCAAATTCTCGTTTAGGTTTTCAAGATTTCCAACAAAACGTCAAAAAAGGTCTCTAAAATTCCAAATGGAATGGTTCGCATTTTTTCAACACTGTACATGTATGGTCATGGAACATAAAGCTTATTGTGTTTGTTGTCCTATTTCTCAAGCTTGGGTCCCCTCGCTGCACTTGCGATCAATAACTCCTAGTTAACGTATTAATTTTAGTCTTACGATGTAAAGCGACATTCCCAGCTGGTAGAGGTAGAGCATCTAAGCCGGTAATCGCCAGAGCCATGGACCATGGAGATGATTGACACTGCATCACCGCTGTTGATTGGCTGACCGTCCATTTTATTCTTTGCTCGGATCACGAACTTCATATTGTTTGAACAGGAGGACCAATGCGACGATGTCATGACCGTACCAGGGCAAGTAGTAAACACGCAACTGGAGGTGGTACAGTAGAGCCATTTCTTGTTATAAGAGCTAGACGTGGAAGCCGACCGCAAAGCAATGATATCACCGCTATTTATTAAAGGGAATCGGTGTCCTTGAAAATGATTAATGTAAAAACAAACAAACGGTCAACAAAACCAAAGTAATTATTTCAGCTAATCAGTATTGATGCATAAAATCAAATTGCATTGCATTTTTTTTTTGTAGCTGTGATTTTTTATTTATTTATTTATTGATTTATTTATTTTACTGTAGTATTAATTTTATTGTAATGTCATCATTGTATTCTTTATTTAATAATCAATTTAAACAACTAATAAATTATAAAAAAAAATTAAATTAACCAATCCGAAATTGACGCAACTACCCTGTACAAAATGATTGGTGGAGGAAAGGGCGCGAGATTCATTTGGCCAAACATAAAGCGAAAAAGAAAAGAGCCTGGATAAACGATATCTTACATCTTTTCTTCTGTTGTACTACTCGTTGTATGAAAAGTAGAAACCAAAACGAAAATTATGAAGTTTTTACCGTTAGATAAACCGTTCCAAATTTCCTCTCTAGGTTCCAAGAAGCGAATTTCAGCGTTGCCAGTGAGGGTTAGTTCGTTGCTAGACAGGCTGACTGAAGCAGCATCCACATTCGCCGTCAAGAAGAACGACACAAGGACGGTCAATGCGACAAACTTCATTTCCGCTAGAGAGAATGCTGGTGATATCTTGTTTTAGCTTTGTACCCTATGAAGGCCACTTGCCAACTGATCAAGAAGACTCAAGTTTGTTTGTTGAGTTCACTGAAACCGAAGCCACCCAGATCCTGTGAAAACCAATCAGAGGGCAGGGCTGAAATAATACAAAGCTATATTGACGCAGTGCTTCCAGTGTTTCCGGAGTTGACACGTGTTTAAAAAAAAAGCCTGTCGGAAATGGTCCGTTTCATGTATTAAAACCAGTGAACTTGAAACCTTTGCATGCAGTTGAGAAGAGCTTGAAAGGAATCATGTCAAATTTTCTGTTGTAGATTAAATTAAACAAGTTGCGATTTCATTGTTTTGTACCGGACATTTGAGTCGCTGGATATGAAAATGTTGAAATTGTTTCAGTTCTGCCCTCAGCCTCCCAGGCAGACGTTCTTAGGTCTTCGTCACGCGTTCCTCCCCCACGAACGATGTTATTGGGGGAGGAACCCGTGACGAAGCCCTCAGATCGTCTGCGTTGGAGGCTAGTCTGCTCTCTGATTGGTTTTCATTATCTAGGTGGCCCCGGTTCAGTGAACGCACTGTAACACACTTGTGCAGTCTAGCTTGTTTTTAGCTTTCGCGCGTGTTTTGGGGTTGTTTTGATGGATCATCGAGTAGTGTCCGTCAAGCAATTGAGGAAGTAACTGTAATAGGAACACTATATTGAGGGCTTTCCTTTCCGTTTGGTGATTAAGTTTAATTCCCTTAAGTTTCCTTTCACCCTCTACGTCATCAGTGTTAATACTTTTGAGTTTTACACTTCTTGCGGACTTTGTCTTAGCTTAGTTTTTAGTTATCCCGCGTGTGTGTAGTGTGGAGCGTTTCAGCGCCCATAATAATTTAGCTGAAACTTACCTTTGATTGTTGCAGCGCAAGCGGGAACGGATGTGTAAGTGAAACCTATATGTTAGTCCTTTAAAGAAAGGCTTGAGGGTGTAGTATTTTGACTTAGTAAATCGCGGTTTCTCTTTCTTTCCACCAATTAAGTTTCCTTTTACCCTCTACGTCATCAGTTTTAGCACTTTTGAGTTTTACACTTCTTGTGGACTTTGTCTTAGCTTAATGTTTAGTTGCCCCGCGTGTATGTAGTGTGGAGCGTGTGAGCGTCGAAAATAATTTAGCTGAAACTTACCTTTGACTGACAAACGGTCAACAAAACCAAAGTAATTATTCAGCTAATCAGTATTGATGCATAATTATAAAATCAAATTAACCAATCCGAATTTGACACAACTACCCTGTACAAAATGATTGTTGGAGGAAAGGGCGTGAGATTCATTTGGCCAAACATAAAGCGAAAAAGAAAAAAGCCTGGATAAACGATATCTTACATCTTTTCTTCTGTTGTACTACTCGATGTATGAAAAGTAGAAACCAAAACGAAAATTATGAAGTTTTTACCGTCTGATAAACCGCTCCAAATTTTCTCTCTTGGTTCCAAAAAGCGAATTTGAGCGTTACCAGTGAGGGTTAGTTCGTCGCTAGACAGGCTGACTGAAGCAGCATCCACATTCGCCGTCAAGAAGAACGACACAAGGACGGTCAATGCGAGAAACTTCATTGCCTCTGGAGAGAATGCTGGTGATATCTTGTTTTAGCTTTGTACCCTATGAACGCCACTTGCCAGCTGATCAAGAAGACTGAAGTTTGTTTGTTGAGTTCACCGAAACCGAAGCCACCCAGATCCGGTGAAAACCAATCAGAGGGCAGAACTGAAATAATACACAGCTATATCGACACAGTGCTTCCAGTGTTTCCGGAGTTGACACGTGTTTAAAAAAAAGCCCTTCAAATGGTCTGTGGTCCGTTTCATGTATTAAAACCAGTGAACTTGAAACCGTTGCATGCAGTTGAGAAGAGCTTGAAAGAAATCGGTTCAAATTTTCTATTGTAGATTAAATTAAACAAGTCGTGATTTCATTGTTTTTAAGCGGAATTTTGAGAAACAACAAAACACTTTTTAAATTTAAAAACATGTTTCGACAGAAACTTCTGTCATCTTCAGTTTAAATTACAAAGTACAGAATATATAGTGTGAACCAAAATGCTAATAAAATGAGAACATGAGAACAAAAGGAAACATGAGACCCAGTTTGTAGGAATGCGATGTAAAACTAAAGTAAGTTAGTGAAAAGGCCCGTGAAGGTTTTTAGTTTTATATCGCATTCCTACAAACTGGGTCTCATTCGCACGCTTGTTGACAGAGCCTACAAGATCAACAACACTTGGTTGGGTTTTCACGAGGACATCACGAAACTTCAGAAGAATCTTTTTCCAGTCCATCTAGTTGAAAACATTTTTAATCGCTACCTCGCATTTACTCGCCATGGCTGTAATCCCCCGGCTTCCGTCTCTGACACTACACGTACCTTTTACTTTAAATTACCTTACATTGGTCCTTTTTCTATTATCACGCAGAAAAAGGTTCTCCATTTTGCCAAACGTTATTGAAATAATATTGATATTAAGTTAGTTTTCTCATCCTTTAAAATCGGCAACATGTTCAGTGTGAAGGATCCTGTCCCTCGTGGGCTCCGTGCGGGTGTGGTATACAAGTTTTTGTGTGCGGGCTGTAGTGCCTGCTATGTCGGCGAAACTACCCGGCATTTTTCCACACGCGTACGTCAGCACATTTTCAAACATTTACAAAATTCTGAGCATTGCCGCACTTTGTGCTCTAATGACCTGTTTCAGCATCCTAGATCACGCTTCTACCACCTTCCAACTTAAGATAAAACAAGCCATTCATATTCACATTCTGTACTTTGTAATTTAAACTGAAGATGACAGAAGTTTCTGTCGAAACATGTTTTTAAATTTAAAAAGTGTTGTGTTGTTTCTCAAAATTCCTGTACAAAACAATGAAATCACGACTTGTTTAATTTAATCTACAACAGAAAATTTGAACAGATTTCTTTCAAGCTCTTCTCAACTGCATGCGACGGTTTCAAGTTCACTGGTTTTAATACATGAAACAGACCATTTTCGACAGACCCATTTGAAGGGCTTTTTTTTAAACACGTGGCAACTCCGGAAACACGTGAAGCACTGTGTCGATATGGCTGTGTATTATTTCAGTTCTGCCCTCTGATTGATTTTCACCGGATCTGGGTGGCTTCGGTTTCAGTGAATGCACTTTAATAGAACAAACAAACTTGAGTCCTCTTGATCAGTTGGCAAGTGGCGTTCATAGGGTACAAAGCTAAAACAAGATATCACCAGCATTCTCTCCAGCGGAAATGAAGTTTCTCGCATTGACCGTCCTTGTGTCGTTCTTCTTGACGGCGAATGTGGATGCTGCTTCAGTCAGCCTGTCTAGCAACCAACTATAAACCCTCAATGGTAACGCTCAAATTCGCTTTTTGGAACCAAGAGAGGAAATTTGAAGCGGTTTATCTAAAGGTTAAAACTTCATAATTTTCGTTTTTGGTTTCTACGTTTCATACATCGAGTAGTACAACAGAAGAAAAAAATGTAAGATATCGTTTTTCCAGGCTTTTTTCTTTTTCGCTTTATGATTAGCCAAATGAATGTCGCGCCCGATCCTTCACCAATCATTTTGTACAGGGTAGTTGTGTCAATTTCGGATTGATTTATTTGATTTTATGCATTAATACTGATCAGCCCCCCCCGGGGGGGGGGGGATATCCCTTTATATGGGCCATATAGGTATTTGAGGCCCAAAAGGGTAGGGCTTTTGAGCCGTTTTGGTCATAAATAGGGTATCGATTTTGGCCAATTTTCCGCCATTTTGGTCATAAATAGGGTATCCATTTTTGCACTCTAGTCTTAAATTCGTTTTTTATTTAGAATCTACTTCTTTATCATGTAAAGCCCTACCTAATAAAAGCAGATAAACATTGCCTTTAAAATTGGTCTGAACTAGGGAAATAATTATAAGGCAGGTCTGCACCAGGGTATTGATTTAAGGGTCAGGTCATAAATTGGGTATCAAATTTTTGGTCAGGTTATAAACAGGGTAGGGAAAATCGTCATAAATAGGGTAAGGGTTTTGGGAAGCGGGCCGCACACCCCTACCCAATTTTTCTGGGAGTACTCCCCCGGGCTTTGAGGTTGGCTTACCCATATAGCTCTTATCACAAATACTGGCTCCGCTGTTCCACCTCCAATTGCTATTTTACTACTTGCCCTGGTACGGTCATGAAATCGTCGCATTGGTCCTCCTGTACAAACCATATGCAGTTCAAGATCCATGCAAAGAATAAAATGGATGGTCAGCCAATCAACAGCGGCGATGCAGTGTCAATCATCTCCACAAGCTATGGCTCAGACCAGTACCGGCTTAGATGCTCTACCTCTACCAGCTACAAATGTCGCATTTATTCGTAAGCATAAAATTAATACCTTAAGGACGTTCGCGCTAACTGTTTGTGCGCAATTTTTACTGCCTAGGTAACGCGACTGTAATATGTCACGCATGACTTCAAGCACATCCACATCTCGCACAGGTCCTAACATCCAAATCTCCTCAGGTCCACATGCCCACATGTCCGCAGCATGTGTTGTCCACACATCTGTAGGTCCACAGGTCCACATGTCCACAGGTCAGATGCGCACATGCCAACAAATATGTACCCCTGTCTACAGGCCCACACATCCACATCTCCTCAGGTCCACATACCCACATGCCCACACTTCCAAAGGTCCACATGCCGACATGCCCACACTTCCAAAGGTCCACAGTTCCACAGCATGTGTTGTCCACACATCCGTATGTCCAGAAGTCCTTAAAGTTTTCTTACGATAGACCCTGGTAATAGGAGAAAGAGGTTGACTGTTGTCAATCAGAACATCCAAAAAGGGGATTTTTTTATCCATCTCTTTTTCCATGGTGAAACGTATGTTGGGATGTCTATCGTTGTAATGATAATCTAATCAACATGTTCCATTGTACACTCTTTTTTGTTACCTTTGGCTATTTTGTTAGATTCCCAATTTATTTCACGTTGTTATTTATCTTTGTTTAGCATATTATAAATTCAAATGTAACTTCAAATTAATTCTACTTTCAACTGAAGATGGTCGTTGCACGACCGAAACATGTCTTGCAAATTTAATTTCAAATGTGTCGTCACTTTTATAAAAATTGTTGTTAGTCTGCTTCTTTCCAGAACTATGTAACTAAAGTGCACATAGTCACAATAACTAGTTAGCATAGTTTTAGTCACTCTCAGCAATTCAGGAATTTAGGACATCGTTATTATTTAATGTTTCGATACTCAATTGAAAACCGCTCTAATCAGGGGATGTAATTAGTTGATGTGAACCCATTTCATATTTAATTCGATTATCATTTGATCATGATCATGTTTTCCTATGGAAGGTCACCTATTATTAACAATGATACAGCAGGACCAATGAAAATAGCAGTCTGGAACTGGTACAGGATTCCTGTTTCACCCCAAAAGTGTTGCCCATTAATGGCTGAAATGGCTGTTTGGGGTTGCGCTCCGTCACTATCAGTGCAGCACATACCCATGGGTTCCAGTATTGCTTAAGCCGGCCATGATTTTGCTTCAGACTTTTTTCCCAGCGCAGCGAGGTCTGTACTGTCACAACTTCGGGTCAATATTTCCCGGTACGGCCCTCGCACTCGGTTTATAGTAGGAACTTTACGATCCACGACGCGGTTGTCAATGAGAACACCACGAAACAACAATATTATTGGTTAAAAGAAGGAAAGTTGTTGTGCTGCAATTCGTGCGCACGCAATTTTACCACATATTCTTGCGGTACTCTGCAAAACAACGACGTGAAATCACCAAACGCGAACGCACAAATCTGAATCTTTAATTCTCTATTTTTACTCTGAAACTGCTCGTACCAATTTATTTTTAGGATACTTCGCCCACATTGTAAGATGCTAACGAGATGGTTTAACCGCGAGAAACTTACGATAGTGCAAAGTTAAATTTTGAGGTGACTGTAGACGTCGCCGTCGTAGATCGTTAAGTCCCTAGTAATAAGCACGCGACGTTTTTGAGCAGCTGATGGTAACCGGAAGTGAGCTGTTTTTCCCTTTTAACTTGTCTTGTCACTACCACCTTTATATTGCTAAGTATCCTCGCATTCGAAATGTTCATTTCCAGTTGCCATCCGCGGCTCAGAAACGTCGCGGGCTTAAACTCCCTATTTTATTGCTCTCAGACCTCAACGATGATTCCAGCATGTGAGCAAGGGTACAACGTTGCGCGCGCAATTTGATAGGGGTATAACGTTAAGGATCCTGGGGTTGAGAACAGACGGTTACAAGTCTTGCACGAAGCCATTCGTGACGACAGGCAACATTGCGTACTCGCAGGGCTCGAGACTACACTGTAACTTTTTAGCTTACTAGCATAATGGCTAATAGCAGGTCTGATTTCACTGGCCTAAACTAAATCTGCTCTATCCAGTCTCGTCATGCGCAGTTTCAGCGGTGTGCGACATTTTCAGACTAGGCTTGGATAAATTCTGCTCGTAAAATGGCTTATTCTGCCTGCCGGCAGTGTCGTAAAAATCACTTATTCTTTTCAAATTCTGCTCGGACACCCTTATTCTTCTCGCATTCCCTTCGAGCCGTATTCAAATACAAAAGGGAGCCTGGGCCTAACCTCTAAAAACTAATTAGATTTTCATTACGCGAAGCAAAATTTTAATTGTATTTTCTATTTGTTTTTTATTTAATTTTTAATTTTTCCTACAACCTTTATGCATATCATTCGTGTCGCTGTTTTATTCTGCTCAAATTCTGCTCAAAATCGCTTATTCTGCTCAAAATTCTGCCGGCAGAATTTATCCAAGCCCATTGCAGACTGCAGACTGCAGTCTGCAAATGTTGCGTGTGTTGCGTTTCAATACCTGACTTATGTGATTCACTTGATAATTGCTTACCCTTGTACATTTATTGGATACCTTAAGGTAACCAAAAAGAAAATGAGGGAAATTTTAGTGACAGGATTGCGGTGCATTCAACAGGGCATGCTGAAATTTCAAAGAAACTAGAACCTTATGGCATTGGGGTTGCTACTGGGGAACATTGCCAGAATCGAGTCATCTTTAAGCAGTTCCTACAAGCCAAAGGATTACAGTTTTGTCAGATTGATAGCTGTAGATTGAATGAAGTGTTGTCCGTCCTCTTGATGGCCGCGAAGTTTGGAGGTACAGGTGTTTTCTGCTTTTTCATTGTTCGTACGGGTCATGGAAATCCTGAAAAGTCATGGATTTCTAATCTTGTAAAATCCACGCCTGGAAATCCTGGAAAATAAAGACAAGTCGTGGAAAATCCTAAAATATTAGCTCTATGCACAAACAAAATAAAATTATTGTCTCAAGTTTTGGCAAATGCAATAGACCTCTTTACAGTTGTGTGCTCAGTTACTTAGCCTTTAAATTAAAGTCAGGCTGGTGTTCACCTTGTTATGATACAGACCTCTCTCCTTGTCTTATGTTAATGATGTCATGCCATAAAGTAAGAATTTGCACAAGAACAGTAGTGAGGTTTCTGTCAAAACAAGGTCAACTCCAACCTCTCTTTCATTCATAGGCCAGGTAACTAGGCACACCACTGTAACATGAACTATTGGAACCTGTGACATTTCATATTCTGGAAGCGGAAGTTGAAGAAGTACACGTAGAAGAGAATTTGGAAACATAGACAACTAAAAATAATAATGTGCGACTATCCAAGTTCAACGAGAAATGGAAAGATGGGCGCCCGTGGTTGTCAGCAGAGGATGGAAAGATGTTCTGTTCTTACTGCAAAGAGTTTGATAAAACAAGCATAAAAAAATCAACTGAGGCTGTGAGTCGATGCGCATAGAGAATGTCCGCTCACATGAAGGGCTAAGGGCAACATGCATGAATGACCTCATGCATGTTGCCCTTAGCAGGGTCACTGTAAAGAACTTTAACCCTGAGCCTGCCATTGGATTATGGTGGAATGATGCTAAGAAAACCAGGAGACTAGTAGATGCTTATGGGCCAAACCAAAAGTCTCAATAGGCTGAGACAACAAAATGTCATTGCTTTCTATCAGTTTATTATCAATGATTGTACAACCCCAGTTGAGTTTTAAAAGGTGAAAATAAAATAATATTAAAATAATATTGTTCAAGTTGGATGTTGGTGGAGACAGCTAGGTAAAAAAATATTCTGCCTGTCACTAGACACAGGTAAAAGAGTCTGGAACATTTCGACCCCTGGTGGAGTGTGAATGGCTGTGACTGCAAGAGATTTTAGGCAAAGCAAGTGGTAGCACCAGAACCAGTTTTAGCAGTAGTATCCGCAGCAACATTTACCCCGATTATTTTGTATTTGTTATGAGTGATACTTTTTCATTTACGATCATTTTTCCTCAGTTCCCGTGTGTCCACATGGAGGTGGTGTCGGTTTGTGTGAATACATTCAGCATATTTCAATATTTTACTTCATTTGTGTCTCGGCGTCGTTGGAAAACAGGTGAGGAATTACGAGGGGAAGACTTTCGTCGTTATGTTGAGTGGCAAAGCTCTATTATGGAGTGCGTTCGGTACCAATTCAGGGTAAAGACTTCCTGTCTTGGACCTGTCTCAATCCCAGGACCTCTCTCCTGTGATGTGATTTGCCCCTATAAAATATGCAGGGATGCCAAATGTGTGTCACAAGATCGGTCGGTCGTTCGTCCCAAGAAATCTTGATACAATCTGCATAAGTCCTTTGTTTTTGTACTCGTCCAACGCAAAATAATTATTGCTGAATGACCTTTCTGTAATTTAGGTACAGGGTTCGAATGAACAAAATGTCACTCGCAATCAACCAGCTCCGAGCTGGCTTGGTGGCTTATTTGGGTAGAGCTGTGCAACGCAATTTCCCGGTCATGGATTAGAATCCCATTCAAGTTTTGATTTCTTAAGTTGCTTATCTAACTGCGATGACCTTTCTAACTTTCATTCATTTCGAACAGTACAAGTCAACTTGCGCTTCGTTATTTAAATACGCAGATATCAGTCCCACTTCTATATATTGTACCTATCACTGATAGGGTCACCGTTCTGTCGTTCAATCCTCTAAAAATGTACGGGAGATCTAAGTGGGATTTGTAGTGGCTCATCAATGTATTAAAATACCGTACAGATATGCCACTCATGTCGTTCAGTCCTGATTACTTGACGCATCTTGCGGCAAACGCGAAGTCTTTAAGTGGATAGTGATTCCACAAATGGAATATCTGGCCTTTAAAGGTTTCAGGGGCTTTAAAGAACGGGCCGTTTTTGCCTTTGTTTTCAAGACTTGCAACATTGCCCAACATTCGTTGGTTATTTGAACACCTTCGGCGAAGATGGCCCACTAAGATGGGCTGGCGCATGTGTCAACATGTAGCGCGCTTTTGAAGAATTTTTTTTAAAAAAGGTAATTACTTGTGATATTTGTGAATTTTGCCTTCTTCAGAGTAACAGAATTTGCGGATCATCTTCATGAGCATTTCGTTCATCCAGCAGTGACAGAGAATGGATCTTACAAAGTGCCAATGGTAATTTTTTTTTTCTCACTACTTGAAATGACGGGCAACATATTGAAGGGCTCCCACTCAGAAATGCGTTTTGTTGTGAAGATCAATCTCTACACCTTTTGGAAACATTTTCGCATGGTGTGATATTTTATCGTCAAATTTTGTTTTCAGTGCCTGGTCAAAGTTGGTAACATAAGCAGTTATGGAATCCATGAGTGGGCTGAGCAAGGGGCTTGGGTCTATAAAAATGAGGAAAGGTGACGTTTTGACGCCGTCTTCATCATTTTGAAGACAAGTTTTTGTGGCCTATTCCTTCGACGACGTCATAAACTACTTTGCATCATAGTTCTAAAAGAACTTTGGTAATGTAAATTAGTTCTTGACGTCATCGAACGAATAGACCCAGGCCTCTCACTAGCTCGGCCATAGGACAAATGAATGCCAGCTTTGTTACTCTCTCGTACCTCATTATGCCTATTAAAAGTAAACTATAGATAAGCAAAGGTAAAATATACGTTAGACATTTCACTTTTGCAAAGAAAATTCTTTGAGGTTAGGTGCACTTGAATCTCGACGTGCAAAGTGTCGACGGTTTTGGATATGATCTGCTTGTTTATTTTTATTCATCTGGCCCACGTTACTCAAAGAATGTTTGGGCTGATCAGCAGTAAATACTATGACACCAAATTCTCCTCCAGGGGAGAAAAGTCTGCTAATTCAAGAAATAGACCAAACCGGGTAACCCAATGTTGTAGCCAATTCAAACCCTTTGGGAAGAAAACGTTTTGTTCTAGGTATTTCCATACATTTAAATATGAATGCGACATTATAATGCTAATGCAATACAAAAAGAGTCTTAACCGCGGGAGATTTGAATTGGGTACAACATTGAGGCCCCCTCTACACTTATCCGTATTCGTTTGAAAACGCAACCTTTTTCCTCCGTTTTCCGTCCACAGGTAGCGTTTTCGCATCGTTTTCGCCCGTCCACACGTATACCATAAATCGATTTGAAAACGATAACCTGACTGCGCATGCTCGACGTATGAGTATTCTCTTTTTTACGATAACTATTTGGACTAGAAAGTTGTCCCACCAAGCGCTAGTATGGCCAGGTCTAAGCCAAATCGTCGAGGTCTAGGCTGGCAACCACCAAGTCGTTTCAACCTTCTGCCTCTTGACACAGGTAATGAAAGTAACTTAATAACGTTCTGCCGCCTTCTGGAATAGTCAGCTTGGAGATCGAAATAGCAAAGCTAAGTTTGCTTGAAAACAGGCAATTATGTTTGAAATAAGCCCAAGTATTAAAGACAAGAAAGTGAAGCGCTTGTCCGCCATCTTGAATAAGTTTATAATATTGCGGGGAGTGGATTGGAACCGATAGTGTGACGTCAGCGTTTTCGAAAAGTTCCGCTTTCGTCCGTCCGCGCTACACGCGAAAACAGCGTTTTTGGAAAGTTCCGTTTTCATCGGATACGCGTAAGGAAAAAGTTTCGTTTTCAAATGAAAACGAATATGTGTGGACGGGGCCTGAGTTAGCGGATTTGCTCTGTTCTGGATTTGCTCTAAGACAAAGCGACTCGGCAATGGTTGAATATCCAGGATAATAGGCAAAATGAGGGGTTGTGTTTTCTTGCTGGTGTTAAAGAAAATGTTTTCTGCAAAAGTGGATTTGCAGGACGGCTGACACTTCTTCGTTTTTCTCAGAGCCCAGGGTACAGCGCAGAAATGAAGAAGGAATCTCTAGATGCTTATGAATACCCAAACGGATCAGAATGGAAAAAGCTTATTAAGAATGGTCTCTTCGAAGACAAGGTTGAAATGTCAGGATAATAATTCACTGAGTTAAAGAAAGATCAATCTAGATTAACATAAGCAATTTTAGGACAGGAGTCCAGGCAGTTATAAATTTGGTTGTGCCATTTTTTGGTTGACTTTTTGTTAGTGACTTTCGATGATCAGCTCTGTAGTTTTCCACTGGTTTCCAAAGATGAAAAAACAAAATCAACCATGTCAAAGTGGTTGAGTAACGTTTCGATGACTTCATGTCATCATCATCAAGCCAATTAAAGTACAAAGTCGACGAGATTTATGTACGTGAAAGAAGTGTAAAAATATCAAAACAAATCTGTGTAGTGTTTGGTACTGACGCAATCTGATTGTTTGTTAAGTTTGCATGGGTTGCATTTTTCTGATGTACGGCATCTCGTAGATCAAACAGGACATCGTTAATAATCATGACAATGATAATAAATTAATAATGAAAATAATGACATTGGTAATAAATTTATAATGATAATAATGACAATGATAATTAATAATGATACTGATGACGTAGAGTCATTGAAATGTCCAGCGTTCAACAACCTGACATTGTTGATTTTTATTCTTAAATGCTGTACTATACCTTGTGTTTTAGACGGTGTATACAATGCAATGATTGTGGTAGTTATGTTTGCCGCTAAGGCTAAACTAGGTAGCATAGAAGAGTGTTGAAACATGATATTTCGGCTGCCATGTTGATATCTCAGGCTTACCTCTAAAGTCAGGGGCGTAGCCAGGGGAGGGTTCCAGGGGTTCCGGAACCCCCCTCCCCCCTCTCGAGCCAAGGAACCCCCCCCCCCCCTCCTATTTTTAACAGTGATTTTATCCCAGCAAGAGTGTAATGGACTCTCGATTCCTGGAATTCTTCGTTTTGTTCTATGCTTACAATAAGTACAGTGAACGTCATTGTGCTATCTATTTGCGTTTCACCTGCATTTTCGGAGACATGAGACAGAAATCCTGACATTGAAGCAGCGCTGGAGTTTTATGAGAACGACCTTCCTTCTCCTCATGTGGTTGATGTTGAGCTCCTGCGATGGAAGAGAAAGTGGTGCAGCACTGAGGATGCCGACCTCCCCACCAGTGCAGTTCAGACACTCGCAGCATAGACCTTCCTATAAAATGGCCCCCATTTTAGTATTCTTTTGTTTGATTACCAGTGGCCCTGTTGGCCTCGTTCAAGGTTAAATATTCTTTTGAATTCTACGTTTGAAAGCGAGGCCAAAAGGGCCAGTTTACAATGAAAGAAAAGAGTACTAAAATGGCTGCCATTTTGGAATAAGGTGTATGCGATCGAGAGTTCTTTCCTAACATCCACACCTTGATCTGCATGTTGTGCACGTTGCCGATAACGTCAGCTGAATGTGAACGCTCATTCAGTACACTAAGAAGGTTAAAAACATACCTGAGGTCGACCATGTCAAGGGAGCGAGAGGCTGGGCTGGCGTTGATGAGCATCAATTAACACCGAGAGATAAATATCGAGGAAGCGATAAACACGTTCGCTCAACGCAAACCAAGGCGTCTTATGTTTACATAGCGTAAACGCCAAAGTCTTGTATTTTTAGACCAACCGTTTTCGTTGGAACCAATTTGGAACCTCCCCCACCCCCCCCTAGAAATCCTGGTTACGCCCCTGAAAGTTGAACTCTATTCTTATGAGAACCTTTTCTTGAAATGTGGCCTTCAATCGTATCAGTGAAAACAACCAATATATGTTTACTTCTGTCCTTAAGTCAAATTTTCTATAACTAATTGATATGTTTTATGTTTCTACGTTTTTATATAGCATGGAGCGTTACTTCTTAACAACAACATGAAATTTTAGGTAAAGCATAAACATTTAATTTACTTGATTCATGAAAGTATGAGAAATACGTTCCTAGCAGAGGCCTCTTTTTTCTTACATTTGCCGGACTAACGGGCAGTAGTGAAAGAAACCTCTTTTCCCTGGGTTAAAACGCGCTCGGATTCAACCACGGTCCGCCATCTTTGGCCGCTCTGTTGTGAAAACGCATGTCCTGAGTGTTCGCTAACCATGACTTGCGACCGCTATGCACCGCGCATTTCATTACAGTTTTTTCCGCTGTTCCACGGTTTTGGACAGACCCACACAGTGTGGTCGCTAAGAAACTGCGGCGCATGCTCAGGACATTCAGTTTTGACGCGGGCCAGGAGATTCGTTTCGTCCCGTCAGCGCAGCAAATAGGAAAAAAGAGGTCTCTGCTTTCAGGAAAGAGAAAATGCTGAGGTGACTGACTTGTGGCCGTGGTTACCTGGACGGAGAATGTATTGAGCCATTAAAGAGTCAAAAGATCATAGCTTCACTTAATACCAAATACTGTGGATACACTCCGCAGTCTAATGAGATTGGAGTCATCTATGAAAGTAATGATCCGGAGTTCGAATGTTACTTTTTGTTGACTAGTTACCAAGCCCTTATATTTCTTATCTTTCGCGCCATTTTCAACGGAAGAGCCCGCTTGCAGGCTACCTCAACCGTTGCCAAGTCCTTTTCTATTAAAAAGTAAAAGTCAACGTAAAATATATCGAGATAATCACAAGCAAAGAAAGAAATTAGTGTTGGTAGATCTTACTCACGCGTAGGAAAACATCCTTCGAGCAAAGTGTTGATTGTTTTTCAATTGTAAACAAACAATGCCAGAACTTATTCACACTCTTCAGAACGTCTAGCCGTCCTGCCAGAAGCACAAGACTGACTTAGCGCCTTAAATTTCCCACGAAATCTGTGACGTCATGTAATAGTGCTCTATTGGCCGTGTTTTCACAAGCGGTTTTTCAGGTCGCTTAGCGAGTGACAGCCGAAAATTCCATGAAAATAGTTCCTTACCCAACTCGCTTAAAGTTAAGCGAATCGGCAAATTTCAATAGAATTCTCATTAATTTAAGCCACCAAACCAGGTAGCTTAAGCGAGTTGGCAATTACTTTCGGCCAATAGGCTAGTTTCGAATTGTGCAGCAACAAAAGAACAGTGTCGAGGTTCAGGGGAATAATTAGCATATTGTATTGTTCAAAACAAAGGAAAATGCAAATTATTCCCCTGAACCTCGACTCTGTTCTTTTGTTGCTGCACAATTCGAAACTAGCCTATTAGGAGTCGCTTGCGGTTGTTCAAATCGGAAATACAACAGGCCTGCTATTTTTATTATTTTTATTATTGTATTGGCAGGTTCTCTCTCCTCATTTAGTCTTACTCGTGAAAACGTGTTATTTTTAGGTCGCTTAACGAAGTCTGCAAACCTACCACTTTCAGGAATGTTAAGCGAGACAACGGCTGTCGTGAAAACCCGGCCATTGTAAATTAACTAAGTAGTGGTCCCCGAGGGATACTTTCTGAAATTATTTTTATATCATTTTTTTTGCTAAATGAGGACATGTTTGATGCTGTAATTTTGCTGTGGAGAAATTAAACTTTCTGTTTGTCGTTCCAGAGTTTGGCCCCTATTTTAAGTCGCCCGAAAAGTCGATGAAGAAAAAATTACCGTTTCACCGTCCTCGCTTCCCGTCTCGAGCAGACGGTATTGGTAAGGGTGTTGGGGGGGGGGGGGGGTGCGCTGGACAACTAAACAGGACGACACTTTTATGGGTGATAGAGACAATTTAAGTGGACCATCTCGATACTACACTAACGAATGTGTAATATAAGTTTAAGCTTCCTTAGCGGAAACAAAAAAAAGGGGGCAACAACGGGGAAGTTTATGTGGCAAGAATATTTTCCCGGGTGAATTGACAAAAAATATTTGCCGAAAATTGAATTATAGGACAGAAATCACTGGACGGCAGAGGTACAGAGAAGGTGTGATGGCGGCACTGTCACACATCGCGGCATCTTGGTCGAGACGAGCGGGAATTGGGTTCCAAATCAAATGCGGCCATTTGCGTGTAAATTCTTATGAGACGGGAAAATGAAAAATTTAAGTCTTGAAATCTCACATCCTCTTCATATTGTTTGTCTTGTTTAGCACCCCACCCTCAACCTTTATATGCACCATGCATTTCCGGATCTCGCACATGTCGTATGCAAGGGTTCGTTTTTCCCGCAGTTCTGCAGCAAAAATTCTTGACTCTTCTTTTAAAGCTCACTATGGTTTCATTGAGGAACGTTAACTTCACAGCTTATAAAAATGTTATGAGCAAAGTCCCCTTGGAACTTTCTGCCATATCATATTTGCATGTGGAACCGTTTCACAGTTTCTTGAAGATCTTGAAGCCTGTGACAGTGTTCTGAGTTGCACAGGAATATTTGTTGGTAGAGTGGCAGCTCAAGGAGTAAAACTTTGAATCAGACGTCGACCTTTTCAGCCACGAAGAACTACCTCCGAAGGGGTATTTGAAGCCCACAATGTCCCCATATTGCACAGGAGTACCATCCACTGCGTTCCTGGAGAAGATCTGGAAGACGGCGTAATAGTAGTTCATCCAATTGTTTCCTGTGAAGGAAGTGGTTGTCCTGAAAACAAAAAAACACAAGCAAACAAAGATTTCACTCTTGTTTACAACACTGGACGGTTGAAAGTCATGTCATCAAAACTTATCGGGGTGACTAAAGTAGCAGAATTTAGTTTCGTATTCCTATCAATTTCGTATTCATTAGCAATTTCGTTAAACAAAGGCCGGTCGCTACTGGTTGAGAAAAATCATCAAATTGAAGTTGAAAATCTTGGTTAAAAGTAGAAGGGAGAGGAACAAGCTTACAAGAGGCGTGGGAGAGGCTTGTTTAACAACTTGATCTTAGAAGGCAAGGTTAATTTGACGTGGTTGCTGGATGAAGAAGATTCGCTAATTCCTGAAACCGTAAATCGATAGCCAAAAAACGAAGAGCCCGCAAAATTCACCAAATCCTCGTAGGTTTTCAAGATTAAAATTCCAAAGTCACCTCTTAGTTAAGGTACTAATTTTAGGCTTACGATGCAAAGCGGCATTCCCAGCTGGTAGAGGTAGAGCATCTAAGCCGGTAGCTTGAGCTATAGGCTGTGGGGATGACTGACACCGTATCGCCGCTGTTGATTGGCTGACCGTCCAGTTTGTTCATTGCTTGGATTTTAAACTTCATATGGTTTGAACAGGAGGACCATTTCGACGATGTCATGAGCTTACCAGGGCAAGTAGTAAACTGGCAATTGGAGGTGGTACAGTAGAGCCAGTATTTTTCATAAGAGCTAGACGTGGATGCCGACCGCAAAGCAATGGGTTCACCGCTGTTGATTATCGGGAATCGTTGTCCTTTAAAGCGATTTATGAAAAACAGATAAACAAACGGTCAATAACAACAAAATCAAAGTAATCATTTCAGCTGATCAGTATCACAACTACCCTTTGCAAATTGATTGGTGGAGGAAGGGGCACGAGATTCATTTGGCCAATCAGAAAGCGAAAGAAGAAAAAAAAAGCCTTGATAAACGATCTGTTACATCTCTTCTTCTTTCGTACTACTCTTTGTATGAAAAGGAGATCGAGAAATGAAACGAAAATGATGAAGTTTTTACCGTTGGATAAACCGTTCCAAATTTCCTCTCTTGGTCCGAAAAAGCGAATGTGCGCGTCACCATTGAGGGATAGTTCGTTGCTAGACAAGCTAACCGAAGCAGGATCCACGTTCGCCATCAAGAGGAACGTCACAAGAAAGTTCACTGCGACAACTGACTTCATTTTCGCTGGAAAGAATGCTGGTGATATCTTGTTTTAGGTTTGTACTCTATAAAGGCCACTTGCCTTGATCACGAGGACTCGATTTTCATCATCTCTATGATGGTTTGTTTGTTCTGTTACAGGGCGTTCACTGAAACCGGGGCCACCAACATAGTGAAAACCAATCACAGGGCAGAACTGAAGTAATACACAGTTATATCGACAAAGTGCTTCCATTGGCTTGAGGATGAAGGGGGGGGGGGGTACTCCCAGAAAAATTTTTGGGTGGGGGAGGGGGGGCCGCTTCCTGAAACCCTTACCCTATTTCAGACCAAAATTTACGGTGTTAGCTTGTAAAGCCAAGAAATTTATTTAATTCACTCAGCCAATCCGGTTCAAGTGTAATTATAGTGTTACACTTGGACCGATACAAGACAACACGTTTTTCAGTATAACTTCTTTTAGATCAGCGCAACTTAAAGGAATGACTGCACGACTTTCGGAATTTTGCGAACGTCTTACTCTATTGAATCAAGCAAGCCAGGAGACCAAAGTAAGATTACATACTTTATTTACTATAGTTTTAACTTGGTTAATTTCAGCTCGAGTCTATCTGTAGCATGATTGAAAGCTAGTCTTGGCCTATAATTAGCACGAGTACTGATAAGAGCATTTTCATTATTCTGTTATTAGTCCAAACCAACTTCTCAGCATCAACAATCAATAATCAGCTATCAACTGTCAACCAACATCTAACTTCAGCAATCAAACATGGACAACTTCTAATAATAATCTACTACCTACAGATTTTCGAATCAAGAATTTTACGTCAATCATTTTGAGAACTACTATAAAGAGCATTATTGGAACTTTCAGTTCAATCAGTTTCGTTTGAATTATCTATGGTTTGTTTGATACGAAATCTACATAACGATTTTCCCTACCCTATTTTAGACCTTACCAAAAATTTGATATGCTATTTCAGACCTATTTCAGCTGTTACACGACTGGTGTAAAAATAGACCTCTTTAACTTGTACGTTTTGTTTTCCCATTTCAGACCACATGATGTTCCTAAGGCAATTCTCATTTTGTTTTTTAGGACGTTATACGTAAATCTGCACATGCATAAGACGATGTCCATTTGAAAGACACTTTTCCCTAGAGTAATATCACGTGGTCTGAAAAGGGAAAGCAAAAGGTACAAGCTGAAGAGGCCTGTATGAGAAGGGCTTTTGTTGATGGTCGTATCGTCTAATCATGAAGAAGTAGCTTATTCTAAAAAAACACATCCAATTCAAGACTTGAGTGCAGAAACCCTATCCTATTTCAGACCAAAATGGTCAAAATCGATACCCTATTTCAGACCAAAACGGCTAAAAAAACCATACCCTTTGGGGCCGCACATTCCTATATAGCCAAAATAATAAGGGAGTAAAACCCTTCCCCCACCCCGTGGGTTCCAGTGTTTGTGGTCTCGAAAATCGTCCGTTGTGTATCAAAACCGGTGAACTTGAATGGCCTGCAGCAGAACCGTTGCAGTTGAGAAGAACTTGCAAGAAAGTGGGTAAAATTTTCTGTTGTAGATTCAATTAAACAAGTTGTGATTTCATTGTTTTGTACCGGACATTTAAATTCGCTGGATATTAAAATGTTGAAATCTACTGTTTCAGTTCTGCTCTCTGATTGGTTTTCATTCAATGGACGCACTGTAACGCACTTCAGCAGTCTAACTTGTTTTTAGCTTTCGCACATGGTTTGGCGTTGTTTTGATGAATCATAGACTGACCAGTGTCCGTCAAGTAATTGAGGAAGTGACTGTAATGAACGCCGAATTGAGGGCTTTCCTTTCAGTTTAGTGATTAAACTAATTCCCTTTCAACCCACCAATTAAATTTTCTTTCACCCCCTACGTCATCAGTTTTAACACTTTTGAGTTACTCTTCTTGTGAACCTTGTCTTAGCTTAGTTGTTAGTTACCCCGCGTGAGTGTAGTGTGGAGTGTGTCAGCGCCTATAATAATTTAGCTGAAAGTTACCTTTGACTGTTGCAGCGCAAGCGGAAACAGATGTGTAAGTGAAACCTTTGTGTTAGTTCTTTAAAAAAAGCTTGAGAATGTAGTATTTTGACTTGGTAAATCTCGCTTTCTATAGGTTCATTTGCGGGTGTCACGAAAACTCAGACCACGATCAAAAACGTCACTGATGGCTACAAATGATTGTAGCCTCGGTCTTTTCATATGTCAACAACTAAGGAAACAGGGAAATTTAGAACGCTTTTGTACGCGAAATGGAATGAAATATTTACGAAATACCGCTCATGTGTCTTGCGTGATACTTGTCACGGTACAGTGACCGGATTTAATGTCAAACATTTGTACGATTTGGCCACGACAACGTCATGCGACAGTGACCGGATATTCTTAAAACGAAAAAGCAGCTATAGCCTTCAATACTGTCACATTTCCCGGTACGACCCTCTCGCTCGGTCAACCTCGTTTCCAGGGTCCCTCTCCTTTGTCTCAACGAGGGAGGCAAAGAAAAAAGACCCTGGAAACGAGGTTGGCGCTCGGTCAGTAAGAGGTTATTATTATATGACTAGCTCCGTGAGCTGGCAAGATGAACCAAATCGCGCGCTCTGATTGGCTACCCGAGCGGGCAAGATGGAGCGATACTGCCCGCTCGGGATTTCTCGCTTGGTCCCGCAAGATCAAAGATCATTTTTTGGTGTTTTAAGTCATATAATAAATCCTTTATTGACCAAGATTGTTCGGTCAAGATGACTGGATATTGGCCTCGTTCTTTTTTTGCGTGTTTATGGACCTCGACTTCGTCTCGGTCCATAAACACGCAAAAAAGAACTTGGCCAATATCCAGTCATCTTGACCTCACGCTTGGTCAATAACCCATACTTATTGCTCTCAAACCTCAACAACGATTCCAGCATGTGGGCAAGGGTACAATGCTGCGCGCGCAATTTGATAGGGGTATAACGTTAAGGATCCTGGGGTTGAGAACAAACGGTTGTCTCCCATGCAGCCATTCGTGACGACTGGCAACATTGCGTACTCGCTACACTGGAAGAAAGTGCAGCCTTACAAACGTTTGACCTTTTCATATCATCACCATTATATCATATCTAATCTCTTTTTCTTTAAAGGAGATCGTTGCGTGACGAGAGCTTCTTTGTTAGCCAGAAACTAAAGAAAACTTTCTATCATTCTTCTGTCCAATTAACTGCATGATTCAAAGATGAGCTAAAAGAATTTACGCCAGTGGACACATTTCTGCCTGGAAAGTGAACAAAGTCTTAGCCAGGAAAAAAATCTGAGCTTTTTCAGCCAGCCAGAAACAGCGTTTTTCATATTTCAGTGAGCCATTCGCGGTTCATTTCATTTCATTTATTCATTTTGCCACACTACATCCATTAAAAAAATACAAGTTTACAAGATAAAAAGAAAAAGTGGCGTGGAAACCTAAATGAAACCGCAGGGCTTATATGAAATTAGGTATCCTCATGCACGAATGATAACAAGGAGGAGTAATCATAACAAAAAAGCAAGAGGCAGGAAGTCGAGAGCCAATTTCATACTTAAAAGTAATATATATAAACATTAATTTTCTTTTTTGATTGAATATTTTGTAATAAAGAATTGCTTTAGCTTATTTGGGTTGTAAGAGATGAAGAACTAGTGATATCTGAACTTAGATTATTAACTTGGGTCTTGAACGAAAACAGAAAATTGACTTATATTTGTTGTGTAATATGGTAAGAAAAAAGAAAGTGCGTGCCTGGTGTTATAGCTATGGGTACGATTATTCAAGGAAAATAGAGCAAAATAGGGTATCAAAATTTGAAGGAAGATTAGAATTGCGAAAAGAATGCATTAATTGACCTAATTGAAACAAGTAAATATCTTGTAATTTAAGCAAATAGAGTTCCTTAAAAATAGGATCTGTATGAGCATCATAATTGGATCTGCTTATTATCCTTATCGCTCGTTTTTGTAAAATAACGATTCTCTTAAGACTACTTTTGTAGGTGGATCCCCAAATTGAGTTACAATAGTTTAGATACGGTAGGATCATATAGTTGTATAGGGTACGAAGAGAGACTTTTAGAAAGAAAGAAACTGGATTTACGTATTACATCAATCGACTTAGATATTTTATGGTCTCCCTGGGATATATGGGACTTCCAAGAGAGACATTCATCCAGAAGAAAACCGAGAAAGAGCTAAATTAGGTTAGAGTAAGAGCCCAACGAGCTCGCCCTACGCAGGCTATGACGTCAAGGGGTCACTAGCTTAAAATTTCAGCGTGTGAATGCAGCTTATTATATATGCAAAACGCGAGTATAAAAGCTTGAATGCCCAAAACTCCCGTCCTGCATATTAATTCTGCGGCGTACACACGCATTGCCTTCTTAAACTCGTAAGCCTTTGAGGTAATTTTCTCCTCGATCCAGCTCTCTCAAGAACTTAAATTTAGTAATAACGGACCATTAGGTAGGAAAATTCCAGTTAAAATAAACAGGTATCTTTTTTAAATAAAAGCTTAAAACTTTGGTCGCTTAGTGTTTAGTTAACATAGTTTTGAAATCCAAAGAAAAACAAGAATTAATTTTTTGATCACAGGGGCGCTTTTCGAGGGTTTGAGCAACAGGCTGTTTTTGCCTTTGTTTCCAAGACTTCCAACATTGCTCGATATATGCTGATTACTTGAACACACTCGGCAGAAGGCCCATCGAGATTGAGTGGCGCATGCACTAACATGTAGCGCACTTTTTGCTTTTGTGTTTGAAAGAGGTAATTACTCGAGAAACATTTGTAAATTTTGCCTTCTTCAGAGTAACAGAATTTGCGAATCATCTTCATGAGCATTTCGTCCATCCAACAGTGACAGAGAATGGAGCTTACAAAGTGTCGATGGTAAGTTCTTTCTTTAACTACTTGAGCTGATGGGCAAGACATTGAAGGGCTCCTAATCAAAATTGTGTTTTGTTGTGAAGATCAATCCCTACAGAAAGGAAAGGAAAGGAACTTTATTTAAGTGTCTACTAGTCGATCTAGCGCTGGAGCACTAATTGGGGACACTGTAAACTGAAATTAACGATGAAAGCAAATCAAGTCAAAGGTTGGTTTTTGAGGAGAGGGAAAACCGTTGTACCCGGAGAAAACCTCTCGGTGCAGAGTAGAGAACCAACAAACTCAACCCACATATGACGCCAAGTCTGGGAATCGAACCCGGGCCACATTGGTGGGAGGCGAGTGCTCTCACCACTGCGCCATCCCTGCACTCCAATGTTTTGTAAACATTGCGCATCGTGTGTTATTTTATCCTCAAAGTTTGTTTGAGTGAGAGGTCACAGTTATCAAAACAAGTCGTCATTGAATCCCATGAGTGGACTGAGCACAGGGCATGGGCCTGGAAAAGTGAACGCGTTTTAAGGTCGCCATAATAACTTTCGAGACATATCTTTGTGTTACGTTCAAATGAAATCAAATGAATAAGTCATGTATCCGGATGAATTGACAATAACGAGTCGCTCATGTGCAACGTGTCGTTTGTGGTTATGAACTTTGGGTTTTATGGAATCTGCTTGTTCATTTTGATTCATCTGGCCCGCGTTGCCGAAAGCCTGTTTGGACTGATCAGCGGTAAATGCTATGACACCATGCTCGCCCACTGAACGAAAGATTGCTAGTTCAGTGCATAGTTAATCCTATGTTCAGTGAAGCCTAGATTTGCTCTGATATAATGCAACCGTTGTTTTTCTGTTTTCCCTTTTTGCGACTCATTAATAAGAGTTGATATCGGGGAAACAGGCAAAATGAGAGGTTAAGTGTTTCCTTGAGTGCAAGAAGGTATTTTCAGCTCAAGCATATTTGAAGGACTGCTGAAACTTCTTCCTTTTTTCTCAGAGCCCAGGGCACAGCGCAGAAATGAAGAACGAATCTCTAGATGCATATGAATACCCAAACGGATCAGGGTGGAAAAAAGCTTATTAAGAATGGTCTCTTCGAAGGCAGGGTTGAAAGATGATGAAGAAAAGTATCTCTGTCTCCCCTCCCATCCTGTCAAACGCGGACAGGGATTGGTGAAGGGTGACCTAACAATAGAAAAAGAAAAGAGAGGGAGAAGAGGGTAGGGGAGAGTACAATTCGTGTCGAGCAAGGGGCATTGTGGGGGGGGGGGGGGGGGAGGGGGCTGGACAACTAAACAGCATTACAGCTTTATAGGTGAAACGTATAGGTGATAGACAATTTAAGTGAACGGGGAATTTTCATGTGACGAGAATATTTAGCCGTGTGGATTGAAAGAAAATATTTGCCGAAAAATTCAGTGATATATACAGAGTACTCTGGATAGCAGAGATACAGGAAAACTAACCTGAGAGAAGCTAAGATGGCGGCAATGACACACGCCACAATCTTGGTCGCGACTAGATAAATTGCACAGCTGGTTCTAAATGGCACAGCTGGCGCCTCAGCGGCTATTTGCGTGTGAATCCTTTTTAGCACCCCACCCCCAATTCCTTAATTTGTGCCATGCATTTCCGGATTTTGCACATCTCGTATACAAAGGATTGTGTTCCCGCAGTTTTACAACATAAATTCTTGACACTTGTTTTAAAGTTTACTATGTTTTTATTGAACAACGTGAACTTGACAGCTCATAAAAATGTAATGAGTAGAGTCCTCTTGGTACTTTCTGTCATGTCATATTTGCATGTGGAACCGTTTCACAGCTTCTTGAAGATCTTGAAGCCTGTGTAACTGTTCTGAGCTGCACAGGAAGACTTGCTGGTAGAGCTGCAGCTCCTGGCGTAAAAGTAAGAACTAGACCTATAGAGCCAATAACTGTTACCCCCGTAGGGGTATTTGAAGCCCACGATATCCCCATATTGCACAGGAGTACCATCCACTGCATTCCTGAGAAGATCTGGAAGACGGCGTAAGAGTAGCTCAACCAATAGTTTCCTACGAAGTTAGTGGTTATCCTGATAAAGACAGAAAAAACAAAAACAAAACACACACACACACAGACACAAGCAAATAAAGATCTCGCTCGGTCACAGCCTTGGACAATGAAAGTCATAAACGGGGTGACTTAAGTAGCAGTATTTTCTCCAAATCGTATTTTTAACAGTTTCGTCAAACAAATGCTCAGAGGTCAGAGTTTATGGATATTAGTCCTTTTTTCCTTCCTTATCAAAATATTGCCACCAAAGTGGAAGGGGGACGAACCAGCTTATTAGAAGGGGGGAAAAGGCTTGTTTAACAACTTGACTTAGAAGGCAAGGTTTTTTTTTACATAATTTCTGGATTAGGAAGATTCGCTTTTGCCTGAAACCTAAAATCCATGACCAAAAAGAAGAACCCGCAAAAATACCAAATCCTCATCTAGGCTTTCAAGATTTCCAACAAAACTTCAAAAAAGGTCTAAAATTCCAAATGAAATGGATCGCAACTTTTCAACACTATTTGTACATGTATGGTCAAGCAACATAAAGCTTGTTGTCTTAGTTGTCCTATTTGTCAGGATTGGGTCCCCTCGCTGCACTTCACTTGCTATCACTAACTTCTAGTTAAGGTATTAATTTTTAGTCTTACGATGCAAAGCGACCGTCATGGTCAGCTGGTAGAAGCTGCGCATCTAAGCCGGAACTGGCCAGAGCTATAGCCTGTGGACATGATTGACACTGAATCACCGCTGTTGATTGGCTGACCGTCCATTTTATTCTTTGCTTGGATCTTGAACTTCATATGGCTTGAACAGGAGGACCAATAAGACGATGTCATGACCGTACCAGGGCAAGTAGTAAAGACACAATTGGAGGTGGAACAGTAGAGCCATTTTTTGTCATAAGAGCTAGACTTGGAAGCCGACCGCAAAGCAATGGTGTCACCGCTATTGATTAACGGGAATCGGTGTCCTTTAAAATGATTTATGAAAAAACAGACAAACAAACAAACGGTCAACAAAACCAAAGTAATTATTTCAGCTAATCGGTATTGATGCATAAAATCAATTAACCAATCCGAAATTGACACAACTACCCTGTACAAAATGATTCGTGGAGGAAAGGGCGCGAGATTCATTTGGCCAAACTTGAACATAAAGCGAAAAAGAAAAGAGCCTGGATAAACGATATCTTACATCTTTTCTTCTGTTGTACTACTCTATGTATGAAAAGTAGAAACCAAAACGAAAATTATGAAGTTTTTACCGTTAGATAAACCGTTCCAAATTTCCTCTCTAGGTTCCAAGAAGCGAATTTGAGCGTTACCAGTGAGGGTTAGTTCGTTGCTAGACAGGCTGACTGAAGCAGCATCCATATTCGCCGTCAAGAAGAACGCCACAAGGACGGTCAATTCGACAAACTTCATTTCCGCTGGAGAGAATGCTGGTGATATTTGTTTTAGCTTTGTACCGTATGAAAGCCACTTGCCAACTGATCAAGAGGACTCAAGTTTGTTTGTTGCGTTCACTGAAACCGAAGCCTGCCAGATCCGGTGAAAACCAATCAGAGGGTAGAACTGAAATAATACACAGCTATATCGACACAGTGCTTCTAGTTTTTCCGGAGTTGACACGTGTTTAAAAAAAAGCCTGTCGAAAATGGTCCGTTACATGTATTAAAACCGGTAAACTTGAAACCGTTGCATGCAGTTGAGAAGAGCTTGAAATAAATCGGTTCAAATTTTCTGTTGTAGATTAAATTAAACAAGTTGCGATTTCATTGCTTTGTACGGAACATTTGAGTCGCTGGATATGAAATGTTTCAGTTCTGCCCTCAGCCTCCCAGGCAAACGTTCTTTGGGTTTCGTCACGCGTTCCACCCCCACGAACGACGTTAGTGGGGGAGGAACGCGTGACGAAGCCCTAAGATCGTCTGCTTTGGAGGCTATTCTGCCCTTTGATTGGTTTTCATTATCTAGGTGGCCCTGTTTCAGTGAACGCACTGCAACACACTTGAGCAGTCTAGCTTGTTTTAAGCTTTCGCGCATGTTTTGGGGTTGTTTTGATGAATCATCGAGTAGTGTCCGTCAAGCAATTGAGGAATTAACTGCAATAGGAACACTATATTGAGGGCTTTCCTTTCCGTTTAGTGATTAAATTTAATTCCCTTAAGTTTCCTTTCGCCCTCTACGTCATCAGTGTTAATACTTTTGAGTTTTACATTTCTTGTGGACTTTGTCTTAGCTTAGTTTTTAGTTATCCCTCGAGTGTGTAGTGTGGAGCGTGTCAGCGCCTTTAATAATTTAGCTGAAACGTACCTTTGACTGTTTACTTTGCAGCACAAGCGGGAACGGATGTGTAAGTGAAACCTTTATGTTAGTCCTTTAAAGAAAGGCTTGAGAGTGTAGGATTTGGACTTAGTAAATTGCGTTTTCTTTTGGTTCATTTGCGGGTGTCACAAAAACTCAGACCACAATCAAAACTCACATCTCGGATCCCCGAAAACGTCAGACCCCGAAAAAACTCAGATCCGCGGGTGTTTCAAAAACTCAGACCTTGTTATTCTGCTTAATTTTCGCGATTTATATGGCATTATGTAGTCACTGATGACTACAATTGTAGCCTCGTTCTTTTCATAGTCAACAACTGAGGAAAGAGAGAAATTTAAGACGCTTTTGTACGCGAAATGGAATGAAATATATACGAAATACCGCAGATGTGTGTTGCGTGATAGTTGTCACGGTACAGTGACCGGATTTGTACAATTTGGCCATGACAACGTCATGCGATAGTGACTGAATATTCCTAAAACGAAAAATTAAGCGGCAATAGCTTGGAATACTGTCACATTCCCCGGTACGGCCCTCGCGCTCTGTCAACCTCGTTTCCAGGGTCTCTCTTCTCTGCCTCAACGAGGGAGGCAGAGAAAAGAGACCCTGAAAACGAGGTTGGCGCTCGGTTAGTAAGAGGTTAGTTTATTGCTTTCAAACCAGCACATGGGCATTTTGTCTGAGCATGCGCGAACGGAATCGAATTATTCGAGTTCGGCGCCATTGTTGTTTTGAACGCGCTGCCCGCGGGTTTTTAAACGGGCGATCTACACTTTGAAAATTATTTTGTCAAGAGAGATGAAAGATTGTAACAAAATTACACACTTTTCTATCACTATGGATATTCTTCGAGTTTTTTGGGCGTTCGGATGAGAATATTTTAATGATCAAATTGCGAACAAAACGAGATAAAGGCCCAAAGAAGTGGAGTTTGGCATTTGATTTACCGAAGTTCAAGATGTTCACACGAGAAGGCAAATGATGCAGGTTAGTTTGAAGATGTTGAAGCTTTATTGTAATGAATCATAGGGCTGCATATTGACACGATCCTCAGATACACCATCCTTTATGAGATGGAAATTTTGAATTTGAGCTGATTTTGCTTCAACTTTGAAGTAAGTTTTCATCATAATTCCGCCGGCCCCCAAGCTTTAAATTACTTCAAATAACATTGTGTCTTCTTCCTCTTTGCAGCCGCTTGGGACTCCAGGCTTTAAAAAATGCGCTGTTTGTAGGATTACAATGTTATTACAACAGCTTTTGACAAATTTTTATTTGGGAAGTTTTGATAGATTTTCCAAGTCGTGGATCACAAAAGTCTTCCGTCTTGCTGCTCTCCAAGTCTGTTGTTCAGAGCATTTAGTTGTCCATTTTTAACAAGGTTGTAGTGTCATTTCAATACACGATGACTTTTGCAATTTTTTTTCCTGTGCTTCAGTAGGTATTTTTGTAATTGCGTGTTTCATCTCCTAGAGCTAACTTAAGTCAAAAGTTCGGTTAAACTACCCTTTTTCGCCGGCCCCCAAGTCCGAGAACACTTTTAGTGCATCGTTTGTTTATTTGTCCTCCGCTTCATCTGGTTTATTTATTCCGAAAAAATGCGTGCTCTTTTTTGTAGCAAGGCAAACTACTACCGTTTACTGTCGAAGATTGCACATTTGGAGCTTGTCCATGTAGTTTTCGAACCGGATGGCGTAAGCTCTGTTATCGTGTTTATTTCATTAGCATGCTGTTACCTAGCAGACTAGCATTAGAAGCTCGTCGGTTTTTTTTTTCTACGTGCAGCAATTGAATTTACCTCAGCAAGTGTTCTTAGACGAGCGATTTAAGAAATAAGTGAGAATGCTCATTCAAAAAGATTTGGTTGTAATTCTGGAGACGAGCTCTGTAGGGCAGAACAGACATTTCGCTTTTAGTGTGTATCCCTTAGCCTGTAGAGGAATGCCAATCACGATTTCTTTAGATGTATGTGTTAGTTATACATTTGTACAAAAAAAATGTTAGGAAAACACCTTTTACTTGCCAAAATCCCGTTGTACCGTCTAGAATAAGTGAAACATGCACTTGATTATCTCCAAGACCTGTCACTATATTTTGATCATCTTCTCAACAATCATTATTCACAAATAATATGTTACACATCAGATTTGTCATGTACTGGCTCTTCCAACAATCCATATACTGTAGTATAAAAATCAATCAATGTTCACCACAATTCACGGGTAAAGGAAGATACAAAATTATGTTGAAAACTAGATGAACAATAATACTTTCAAATTTGCAATGAGAGTAAGCAAGGGAGTTCATCTACATATTACCTTGAATGTTATTTGTACCCAAAAAATGTTGAATTAATTC
Organism: Montipora foliosa; assembly: GCF_036669935.1. Taxonomy (NCBI): domain Eukaryota; kingdom Metazoa; phylum Cnidaria; class Anthozoa; order Scleractinia; family Acroporidae; genus Montipora; species Montipora foliosa. Next base: position 28,916,675 of record NC_090879.1, read on the forward strand.
TGGTGCAGTGTAGCAAATCTTTATGAGCATTTACAATGTATGTAAAAACCAAGATAGTGTGAGGAAGAGGGAGAGAATGGTTTACTTAAGTTGAAAGAAATGAAACCCTATATTATTGATGTTTACTTCAGACCTAAAATGGCCATGTTTGATCCTTGCAGTTGTGCCCCCCACTCATGCATAACCATTCCTGCAAGATATCTGATGAAGTTACTGATGTTTCCAGAAGAGCTGATTGCAATAAGGTCACCTTGTAGCCCATGCTTGTGGCTTTCAAAGAGGCTAATGGTTGTATGCATTAGAAGCTTGTCTCTTTGTGCTTTGTAGTGACATCTGTTCAGACATGTATTCTGAGCCATGATCAGAAGTACTCTGCATAAATGGGCAAATTGCTTATGTGAAACAGCCGTATTTGAAGCTCTTGAAGTTCTGGATTATGATTGGAATCTTAAACACTAACTAATTTGTTTGCAGTAAATTTAACAGATGTGCTGAATTCATGTGGCTCATACAAATGGGATTCTTTGTTGCTTATAAATTCAATGTACAGTTAAGATTTCACTAGTTGGAGTTACATCCATCCTACATAATAAAATGTTACATGTCATAGTCTCAGTAAGGTGACCAGCAAGTTGATATGAAGAAAAACACTCGTGATCATTACGTTTTGGATATCCATTTATTGTGAATACAGTTTTTGACCATTTCCTCATATCTTATACATGTACAGTACTTCCGAAGGACTAACAAACTAAATTATATTTTAGTTCTATACTTGTAAAAGTTTAAAAAGCTTGGGGCTTGATATTAAAAAAGGAATACTCTTTGGTGTGTCACTCTTAACATCGCTTTGTTCCCTGGGCCTGGTCTAGTCAGAACTTACTAATTTCCTGTTGTCATTTTGTAATCAATTTTCAACTTGAATAGTCTGATTCTTTGGAAATGAACACAGAGAAGGATCATTCCTACAGATTGAGACAGTTGTACAAGGTTCAAGGTGGCAGCTTGTTCAATTACAACATGGGAATCATAGACCTTGCTATGCCCTTAGACAGTGGTTATTTATTTCAGGTCCTCAGATTTAGTTCCCTAGGGATTTGGGATGTGCTTAAACTCAAAATCTTAACCAGCTATCTTGCTCTAGGTCCCTGAAGCTAACACCATGTAAGCTAAGTAATTTTCAAATGGGAGGTGCTCCATGCAATACACGAAACCAAGACTTAACATGACTTACTCTCTGTCGGAAGCTTCAAACGTTCCACAATTTCTAAACATTTTTCCCGTGGTAACATTACCAACTCCCTATTTTCTGGCTGTTTACTCAGACCATAATTTGGTCAAAGCTGCTGTTTTTGGCCCGTTGTTCACGCTTGTTCGCGTTCATGCCAACAAACTTGAAACCAAAAAAGGCAAGTTACCGTAAACTTTGGGTGTGAACATTTATTTTCATAATGTAGCTGAAATTCTTGATATTTTAACACATTTCAAACAAGAATGCCCAACAGAGCGAAAAAAAGAGAACAGTGAGAGGTAAACACGTAGGTTGGAATCAAAACTAACGCGGTAAAATGTCTGTCTAGTCAGCTTATGTGTGTTTGAAGAGCCCTTCGAATTATCCAACTTTCGCAAGATTACTGACTACGTGAGAGTTCCACACCAAAACAACTTGTTGTCCCTTATTATTCGAAAGTACTTTGCTGTGACTTTTTGCCATAAACAGCCCAACCGTTTCTCGATCTTTTGACACCGTCTACACGTAAGGCAAGGAAGATAAACTACACAGATAACGACACGAACTCGAAACTTTTCGCCAGGTAGACCGCCATTATTTTGGTTTCTGCTTATGGCGGGCCAGCGGATACGCTCATAAGAGATCTCAAAGTCGCGCACGCGCAGACAGAATGCCTCTGTGCTTTTCAAACCTCAACAACGATTCCAGCATGTGAGCAAGGGCACAATGCTGCGCGCGCAATTTGATAGGGGTATAACGTTAAGGATCCTGGGGTTGAGAACAGACGGTTGTCTCCCTCTCAGCCATTCGTGACGACAGGCAACATTTCGTACTAGGTACACTGGAAGAAAGTGCAGCCTTACAAATATTTGACCTTTTCATATCATCATTATATCATATTTAATCTCTTTTTCTTTAAAGGAGATCGTTGCGTGACGAGAGCTTCCTTGTTATCCAGAAACTAAAGAAACCTTTCTATCATTCTTCTGTACAATTAACTGCATGATTCGAAGATGAGCTAAAACAATTTACGCCAGTGGACACATTTCTGCCTGGAAGTCTTAGCCAGGAAAAAATCTGAGCTTTTTCAGTCAACCAGGAACAATGTTTTTCATATTTCAGTGAGCCATACACGGTTAGAGTCAGAGCCCAGCCAGCGGCTTTTTTGTGGAGTGGTTTCGTTGGGTAGTCCTGCGGTTTCAATACCTTACTTATCTGATCCACTTGACAATTGCTTAACTTGTTTATGTGTTGGATACCGTAGGGTAACCAAAAAGAAAATGAGGCCCGGGGAATTTTAGTGACAGGATTGTGGTGTATTTAACAGGACATGCTGAAATTTCAAAGAAACTAATACCATTCGTGTCATCTTTAAGCAGTTCCTACAAGCCAAAGGATTACGGTTTTGTCAAATTGATAGCTGTAGAATAGGTGGATTGAATGAGGTGTTGTCTGTCTTTTCGATAACTGCTAAGTTTGGTCCATTTTCTTCGAGTTATCATCTGTTGTTCCCTTTTGTTAATTGTTTCGACTCAGTTAGATCGATCCTTATTTCCTGAAAGGCTGTTTTTCTTTCAAGAAATGTTTGACCCTGTTGTAAAAAATCATCTTCTAAATAACAAAGTCTTTTGTCTTTACGTGGCCTTTCAATTCCTCTATTTTTCTGTAGAAATGGATTTCATTTACGCAGTTGCGTTATAAATTATTCTGAGCAACTTGAGATAGGAATTTCAAGATCAAGTTCTGGTGAGTATACAGAAAAGTATTGAGAAATAGGAAGTGTCTGTGAGTAGTGTTGTGTAGAGGGGAGGGACATAAGGGGGCTTAGATGTGTGAAAGAGGGTTGGGGTAGGATAGAGGTACTGGAGAGGACCAGAGTAGGTCAGTAGGAGAGAGGAAAAGATGTCTAGTTCTTTTTAGACCCCCTAAAAAACCCAAGACCCCTGTTTTTTTTTTAACTAAACCCCCCCCCCCCCCAAAAAAAAAAAAAAAATCCCTTTTTTATACAGTTGATAAAAATAAAACCAGTTTAAAAAATTTAAATTGGTTTGAAAAAAAAATGAACCGGTTTAAAAACAATTCAAACCAAGAACAAAATTAAACCACAACATATACACTCTGCAGTCTAATGCGATTGGAGTCATCTAATCTATGAACCAAAAGATCGTAAGTTGGAATATCACTTTTGGCACCTCAACCGTTGACAAGTCTTCTTTTTTAAAAAAGCAAAAGTCAACGTAAAATACATCGAAGTAAATTAACACAATCAAAAAAACAAATAACTGTTGGAAAATCTTACTCATGCGTCGGAATATGGGGACCAGAAGGAAAACATCCTTCGAGCAAGATATTGTTTGTTTTTCCATGGTAAACAAACAATGCCAGAAGTCAGTTATTCACAGTCTTCGGAACGTTTAGCCATCCTACCAGAAGCGCAAAATCTTTGACGTCATGTGATAATGCTCTATTGTGTGAACACGAAAGATGTAAGTGATCTAAATAGTGGTCCCTTAGGGATACTTTCTGAAATTATCTTTATTATAGCATTATTTGCGAAATGATGACATGTTTTATGCTGTCAAGAGAAATTAAACTTTCTGTTTGTCTTTCCAGAGTTTGGCCCCTATTTTAAGTCGCCCGAAAAGACGAAGAAAAATATCTTTGTCTCCCGTCCCTTTAAAGCATATTCATATTGACGCGGATTGGCTAAGGGTGACCTAACAATACAAACACAAAGAGGGAGATGGTAGAGAAGAATATTGGGAGGGGGGGGGGGGGGGAATCGGTTCAATGGACCAGTAAGTTCGTTGACTGGTTAAGTTCACTGCAGTCTCAATGGAAAAAAATTGTAGATGGCAATTTTGATCCACCAGTTTTCCTTGAACCTCCAGACAGCTGGGAGGATACGTTCTTTTGAGAAATAGCATATAAACGAGGAGAAACAAATGACGCTGGTGAAAAGAGGGGTTAGTGAGGATAAAATCGATGTTCACATCTGGCAAATGTCATGCCCAAAATAAGCGACATCTAGCTTTTGCAAGATGTTTTGAATTCCCGAGAGACAGAGGGCAATATGAAAACTGCTAACATCTCGCAAAAGTTATTGACTGCCTACAAAGTGATTGGCTTAAGCAAAGACGAAGCCAATCGATGCTCACAAACTTTTTTTCAAAACCGTTTTGAACTTGCTTATGTGTAACGTGCTGTAAGCTACAATGTAATGAACGGCTCTTTGGGACATTTCACAAGAAGCCATATTCTTCCTGTTGAGGAACTGAAAGAAGTCATTGCGCACTACTTGTACTCGGTTTTGTTCAGTTGCAATGAATTGCTCATGCTGTTGTAAGGTTGAAAATAACTGTAAAAAGATTGATTTATAACGGAATTTAAGGGTTCATGTGCAGTACATGTTTAATTAAAGCGTGTTGCATCATAATGTGATCCTACCTCGTTAATACCACCAAGCCGTTAATACGACCAATTTTCCATTGCCCGAAGGTGGTCGAATTAAAGCAGTACTATGATTAAAAAAAAAACAATTTTTTTTCCTTCAGATTTTGAAAGTGCGTTTGCTTAACACCTGCTTGACAAAATTTTGAGCTTTTATTTTTATCCAAAGGCTGTTTACTTTGAGTGTAAGTTTTGGATTTCACGGTCCTCCATTACTCACGTTCCAAAATGACCCAAGGGACCTCAGAGGTTTGGATGTAGGGAAAAGTGGCGTCATTCACTCAAAAGCTTGAAATTTCAGCGTGTAAACGCAGTTTATTATGCATGCCAAACACGAGTTTAAAGATCTGAAAGCCCGAAACTCCCTTGCTATATTTTAATTCAGTCGCGTACAAACGCATTGCATTCTTAAACAGGTGAATATTTGTCGTCATTTTCTCCTCGCGGTCCAGCTCTCTCTTGTCTCCCTCGCAGCCGTTTTTAGTCTCGTCACGCAACGCTACTCTCGTGTCGAGACTAAAAACGGCTGCGAGTGAGACTACGCTTCAGGTGATGCGTAAACTAAGGAATATTTCAACACGAGTGCCTTCACCTTCCTCAAGTGAACTTATGTTAGCTGCTTTTAGCCCTAGCTCCTTCAAATGGGACACTTGGTCCTCCATAAGGCTTATCAACAACGATGATATGACCAGGATCTTGTGAGGTCAGATTAAACACGAGTGGTAGTGTTTGATACAGGAGAGATTTCCCGAAACCAGTAGGAAGATTGACAAAAATATATCCTTTTCTTTCCTCAAATATTTTCCTAATTCCAGTTTTTTGCTGCGCATTTAAACAAGGAATTCTAAATGTATTACTAACAACATCAAACGCTTCTTCAAAGGTCGCCATTTTGAAAGCTTTGAACTCCAAGATGAAACAAAAAATATGATTGGTTAGATTACTTTGGCGCGCAGAGTTCTCGACATTTGTAACCCGAATGGTGATTGGTTGAAGTGGCAGAAAGGAATGTTGTTCGAATGTGAGCAGCCGTTTGTGGGGAGGAGCCGGCGTTGGTTGACGAGACTAAAAACGGCTGCGAGGGAGACTAAGCTCTCTCAATAGGGACCTTCAGATTCTAGGACGAGGACGAGAACAAGTACAAGTTTTGACTGTTTGTTTTTAGCGAAAATACTAAGAAGATTTATAGCCCGTAAGATTAATCTTACTCTTTGTTAGCAGTATAGGTTTCTCAGTTATTCTTATTGCTGTTACCTGGGCCTTTTTGCTGATCGAAAAATGCCAAAACTGCTGCCGTGTTGTTGACTTGTTTTGACACGACGACATTTTTGCAAAACCTCGTACTAAAATGACGCCGGTAACACGTTTTTCCCGCCAAAATGACGCTGGTTTGCGCGCGCTCAATGTTTTTCTACGAGAAAATTTGGTACTCGTAGTCGTTCTCGTCCTAGAATCTGAAGGTCCCTAATATCTTAATGATGGCGGACCATTGAAATTAAGGCTTACATTACCAGAAATTCAAGACAAAATGGCGGACGCCCAGACTCGACCCAGACCTTCCGCTCTCTAAGAATGGCCGCCGATCGTTAAAGAGAACTGTATGGAGAAAATTGAAGAAGTGGAAATTTCAGATCTAAAGTGGCATACGCGACATTTGCCGACCTCTAAATGTAAAGTGTACGTACCATATCATTATTTACGGTAGTTTTGGTCTCTCGAAAGTTCGCCAACGTGCCGCAAACAACACATTTTACGAACGGCTGTTACAGTTCCTTGAGCTCTCTAATTCTTTCAAAAAAGCTCAGAGGTGCCTACCTTCCCTCCACATTTTAGAACATTTCGTTGATGTGAATCCTTGGTGCCGACCTCTCTAATCGTCGATCGATGTTCAAACTTTAAAACGTGATAAAAATCAGCCTTTATCCATTCCCCAAATTGCGATAAAAGATGTAAAAATACATCCATTTCTGCGATAAAAGCGGTACAAAACGCACCACTGCGCTTATTATTCCTTGTGAAAAGTAGGGTTTCTGTCTCCAGTTTGTTTTGATCGCCATCTTTACAGGTGAGTACTTCATATATGATTATTATACAGAATATCGCTGACTAAGTGTACTGTGGGCCCTGATTTTTGAAAATTATTTTTACTCTGCCAAGTCACACGCCAATCTCGACCCCAGAGCTCTTCTCTTGACCGAGGGAGAGAAGACCCGAGGCTCTGGTGACGAGAATGAGTCACACGCATGAAACGAAGTTGTTTCTTCTCTCTAAAATCGTCATTCGAACAGGAGCCCAGACTCTAGTTCTCCCTTGACAACCGACAGAGCGCAAAAACCGCTGATTGGCTAGAGAATAATAACACAAAATGGCTTTTATCGCGTAACTGCGCCTGCGCAAACTCTAAAGATTCGAAGTGATCGAGACAGTAGTGATCGATCGAAGTGGAGAATATCACTTTAGCATTTGTCAAATTTTGTGGAAAGTTAGACGACTCATACCCTGGGTGCCAGAGGAATTTTTTTTCAAGGTCGGAGAGAACACTCAGCGATTCCGAATCAACGGTCGAGGACACACTATTGATTACTTCGCAAGTCTGCATGTCAAGTAGCAATGCGTCCTCTTGTATCATTTTGTTGGTTTTGGCTACTGTGAATTTTCTTGACATGGGGTGTTGGTCTGCCCCCAGATTATTTAAAAATCTTACAGAAACCAGCGAACTGGCAACGAAATTCTTCTTTGTTCTCGGGAACTACAGGAGCAACTTGGTCTTGATGGACGAAAGGTTTTTGCTTTTGAAAATAAGTTTGGCTGGCCGTTGTACGTTATTGAGGACTGTAACGCGATCATACAATCTTTATATAATCGTCCACTGGGTTTCTTGCTGCAGATGAACTGTGAGTGAACTTCAGCCACAAAGTTGAATTTTCTTAACACCTGGGATTTACAATTTCCACGTCACGTAACCTTGACTGTTAAATGCCATCGATCTGTGCGAGGTTTTTGTTGCTGTTCCTCGCAAATATTTTTGCAGAAACCATTCCAGGAAATCTGCATCAAAGCGTCTTCCACTCAGTGTTTGGCAATATTGTCCTGATCAGCAGTGGAACAGCCCAGAAAAGTACATTACTGTAACAGAGTAACCATATTGTGTTAGATATAGAAATCCGCCAGAGGACTGGACACTGTATGCGACGTCATGTGACGTCAGAGAGAGAACCATGTGCTTTTGAAAAAGTTATGAAGCTAAACAGTTAAGTTAAAAACTGTGGAAATACACGTGGAATAATTCAACATTGTGTGGATTTCTTGTGTAACATTTTGGGGGCCTGTCCGCGAGAAATTGTGGAAGTAACTGGATGGTTTTATTAACTGTTTGGATGGTCGATTGATCACTGTGTACGAGGACTTGAGTGTATCGCCGCCATTACACCTCGATTTTGTGTTTCGATGGACAACGTTTTGTCGAGCAGGATGCAACGGGTTGTAGTTTAAGGGAACATGTGGTGTGGACGGCTGGTCATAAGATAGTGGGACGCGGATTCGAGAACAGGGAAGGTAGGAACGCTGTTTTATTGGATTTTATGTATGCTGGTTTGTGATCGTGTTGTTTATAAGTAAATGCGAAATGGCGGAAGAGAAACTGATTCTCCTGGATCGCAAAATTTTGTCGTTGGACTTGAGTAGGTTATGTGAATTTGCTCTTCATGCTAAAGTTGAAAAGTCGGCAGTAGAGGGCAAGAGGAAATTAAGTGTTATTCGGGCCATCAGACGAAAAATTGAGGATTCAGTTGAGGATTTGTGTGACGATGATCAAATTGAGTATGTCGATGGGTTAATCGCACATTTGGGCCCACCGCCACTCGAGGGAATGGAAGATAATTACGGCCAAGAAGAATTAGAAAACATAGGCGACCTAAAGAAACTCAAGGAAGAGCTGGGTACATTAGAGTATAAGCAGCAACAAGTCGTGGAAAAATTGGCAAAAATGCAGAAAGAAGAGCTTACTGACTCAGTGAAGGACGAAGGCACGATTAAGTTTCCGGTTAAAGGGGTTGAGCAAAGCATATTCCGCAGAGATTTTAAAGTACAAGGAGTGGTGGGCGACCCTGGCCAGAAGGATAAGCTGGGTTATCAAGCTCTAATATCCCAAATAGAATCAGGGCTTGCCAAGGGATACTCGGATAAGGAAGTAGTTAGTGCCGTAGTCCGTGCTATACAGCCAGGCCTGCAACTAAGAAGCTATCTAGAAAACATGACTGACCTAACCCTACCCAGGCTGCGTAAGATTCTTCGCTTCCATTTTCATGAGAAAAATGCCACAGAACTTTACCAGCTTCTAACAAACATTGCCCAGCTGCCCAATGAAGATCCACAGTCATTTTTGATGAGAGCACTCACGATTAGACAGAAGATAATTAGTGCTTCAAAAGAATCTGATAGTGGGGTTAAGTATGATGCTTCCTCGGTGCAAAGTTTGTTCCTGCATGCCTTGGAAACTGGTCTCGCTGATGAAACCATCCGTACAAAAATACGACCTCTCATTCAAAACCCAAAAGTCGCAGACGAAGACCTCATTGGAGCAATGAGCCTAGCCATATCGGCAGAAGCCGAGCGAAGTAATAAGTTCAGTCTTACTAACAGGGGAAAGTCTGCAAAGGTGTTCACCGTTGAAAGTGCAGTAGAACCAAACACAAGGAAAGAATTGCAGAAGGACTCACAAGTCCTAGCTACACTGAAGGCTGTACAAGCAGAGCTGGCCACAGTGAAATCGGAAGTTAAGACCCTCCGGGAAGTAGCAGGTAACCAGAAAGGAGACACTATGATACCTAGTCATCATGGTGGGGGTGGAGTGAAAGCTGGAACAAGACGACCAGGTTGCCAAGAGTGTAGAAGGAAGGGGGAAGGCGACCGATGTCCACATTGCTACCTCTGTGGTGGCTTGAACCATATTTCACGCTACTGTCAGACCAGGCTCAGAAGTTATCCGGGAAACGCAGCCAGGCTACCCCCGCGGGACAGGGAGTAGCCTCGCCAGAGAAAGAGAAGTCCCACCAGTGTAGTTGTTGCCTGAAGCCCGATTGCCACACACAGTTACTACAGTGTTCAAGGTGCCAGTCTGTTTGGTATTGTTCGGTGCGTTGCCAGAAGGCTCATTGGCCAAAGCATAAAGTGTTATGCAAAGCAATCAAGGAACTCTCTGAGAGAGAATCGTTTAAAGAAAAGGGGTTAGGAGATGCCCAAGACAGAGGTGTGTATGCTAGTCACATCTCTCCCAGGCAACAGGAACGTATAGTTAAGCTGGTGGGAAGAAAGTGTTTGGTAGATTGCTACCTGGATGACATGGCTACAAAAGTTTTATGGGACACAGGAGCCCAAGTGTCAATTGTTTCAGTAGATTTCCTGAAGAGCCAACTACCAACAGTCAAAATAAGGGATATTGAACACTTACTTGGTACAGATGGGTCCATAAGTTTGCAAGCAGCAAATGGGACGAATATCCCTTACTGTGGATGGGTAGAGATTGGTGTAAGGTTAACAAATGAAAATGAGACAGAAACTAGGGTTCCGTTCTTGGTGACAATGGAGAACATTGAGCAGCCCATCATTGGTTTTAATGTTATAGAATTAATGGTCAAGAATACTGAAGGCAAAGAAGATGATGCATTACTGGGAAGGATGTTAAGAAGCTTTAAAACGAGTAAAAGTGGTGACATACAAGCGTTGATAAGCCTAATACGTACTACCAATTCTGATGAACTTTGTCTAGTTAAATCTACAAAGAAGCCACACACTGTCCCTGCAGGGGAGACGGTTCACTTACCTTGTCGTGCTAATACTGGACCAATCTACCGTAAGACCCCCGTCATTTTTGAGCCAGATGAGTTGACAACCTGGCCTGCAGGATTGGCAGTCCACGAATCCCTTACCACTGTGAAGGAGGGTGATGCAACCATCTTATCAGTCGCAGTGACCAACAACACAAACCACGATATCACCCTGCCTGGGGCGCCTCCAGCTGGTCCGGTCAGTTACTCCTATTGAAGTCAGGTTTAAGGACCCTGAGACACCGACCCCATGCGAGGGACCGCCTTGTGAAAAAGATACACCGGCTGAACGGATTGTGAGTGACTTGCCATGGTTACCTGAAGTTGATTTGAGTGGACTGACGGTAAAACAAAAGGAGCAGGCAAGACAGTTGTTGATTGAAGAAGCGGATGCATTTGCAACGAACGATGATGATGTCGGCTGCATTCCCGAATTGGAGATGGATATTAGACTGACTAGTGACCAGCCAGTGCAGAAGAATTACATTTCCATACCCCGTCCACTCTACCCAGAAGTTAAAGGTTACGTTGAAGACTTGCTGAACCGAGGTTTCATCCGGAAGTCCAAATCGCCATTCTCAAGTAGTGTTGTCTGTGTTCGCAAGAAAGATGGCGGAATGAGGTTATGTATAGACTACAGAGAATTAAATAAGAAAACAGTGCCAGACCGGCATCCTATTCCTCGGATCCAGGAAGCGTTAGACAGTCTAGGAGGCAAGTCATGGTTTAGTGTTTTGGATCAGGGAAAAGCCTATCATCAGGGTTTCATCGGCGAGAAAAGTCAACCGTTAACTGCGTTTATTACACGAATGGGTGCGGATACCATTCGGACTCATGAATGCGCCTGCAAACTTTCAAAGATTTATGGAGAACTGTCTTGGCGAGCTGCGTGACGAGATGTGTATCCCCTACTTAGATGATGTAATTGTATTCTCAGAAACATTTTCGGAACATATTGAACATCTCCGTAAAGTTCTTCGTCGGTTGAGGAGTTATGGTGTGAAGCTTAAGCCTGGAAAGTGTGCATTGTTCAAACGGGAAGTGTCTTTCCTTGGAAGAATTATCTCTCAAGCAGGGTTTTCTTTAAGGTTTTAAGTAGCCGGAGTTTTTTGCAAAGTAGACGGTTGTGGGTTCGGAGGACCCACTCGATGGGCTTTAAATAGCCCATCGCTTCTAGGGGGGTCCGTGGGCATGCTCCCCCGGAAAATTTTTGAAAACTGAATGCCGGAAAATGCATTTCCTAGCATTTTGGGCCATGAAACTCAGACATTAGAGGGATGAATCAAGCTGCAATTATACTATGAAAACCATGTTACTCAAAGAAAGACGAAGCGACATTTCAATAATACAACACTATAAACAAAAAGTTGAGTGATATTTTTCGTATCTTTTTGGTGGTTTTGCTGGAGCTAACGAGCCTGGCAAGTATTGCCACTTGACAACTTGTAAGCATGGCACATACTTTGAAGGACTAGACCAGCAAAGGCTTCTGAGTGGTTGTTAAATAAAGAAGCTGATTGGAGGATACTAATTGGCCAATGGCGTAAAGGATGTTTCGATCCTGTTTAGGTGTGAAGATGACACACATTCGTTCCATTGTGTAATTAGCGGGAAAATATGCTTGCGGAACTTGGTTGTAGTAATTTCGAAAATTGAAAATCACTCGAGCGGTTTAAGAGTGATGTAGTTTTTTTTCCGAAGAGTTTAGGAGTTCCGTAAAGCAGTGAGAGTTGATCAAGAGTGACGTTGGATAAAGATCCGTTGTCATGTTGAAGCGTAGAGATGCCCTCGAGAGGACGAGCACTTACGCGGGCAAGTAGGATTTAACTCCGAGGAGCGTTACGTTCAAGTGTTTAAATAAAGTCTACGAGTCCTCAGCTTCTACGTTCGCTATAAATGATCAACTGAAAGGTTCGAAGTGGAAACGAAGGAGTGGTTAGTGAATGATCAGGGGCTAGTTTTGTTCCTCAATTGAGTTGTGGTAAGAGATGCGTGAACGCAGGCTGAGCGTGTTGCTAGCAGAACATCATATGTAAATTTCCTTCTGGATTGAGAACAAAGCTTTTGAAAGTGTTTCTTTGTTTACAAGTTTTTTTATGATTGCGGCGTGATTAAAGGAAGTTTTGCGCGGACTAAAACGTCCTTGAGTGATTTTTCCTTCCGGCAAGATACAATCGGTGGCTGTTTAAAGATATCGAAATCCAATATGGCGGACGACAAATCATATTGTTCCTACTTTCCCGCCACCGCAGCAAGATTTTTTCAAAACGAAAGTCTCAAGCATAACGTTTTTAAACTGCCCTTGAGTCAGAAGTCTTTTATGTGTTTTCAGAAAAGATAGGCACTGCAAATTTTTATTTGTATTGAGCCCAAGTAGTTTAGACCTCATAAACATCATCTCCTCTATATGTCTTGACTCTTCAAACAATGAAAGTAGCCGGCGAAACCTGACAGAGAAGCCGGCGAACTTCGTCGGCTGCCGGCTCTTATATACAACCCTGCTCAAGACGGGTACCGGATAGATCCCAAAGCTACAAATGCAGTGATTGCAATGAAGAATTTAAAACCGCGGACCGCTGGAGAAGTAAGAAGACTCATGGGTCTACTTGGGGTGTACCGCCGTCATATCAAAAACTTTGCACAAATAGCAAAACCCGTTTACGATCTCCTCAATCATGACCTGCTGGGGAAAAAGAATGCTACCTCAACCAGACAGAGCCCAGGGTTGCGTAGTGGACAGTTACCATCTTCGTCACCAGTGAAGTGGGAACCCAGGCACCAGTCTGCGTTGGCTACCCTAATAGGTAAAATAACTTCACCTCCTCTACTGGCATACCCAGATTATAATGCGCCATTCATTGTACACACCGATGCATCACAGGATGGCTTGGGAGCGGTCTTGTATCAGAAGCAGAACGGTTCTACCCGAGTAATTGCATATGCTTCTAGGACTCTGACCCCGGCTGAACGCAACTACCACATGCACTCTGGCAAATTGGAATTCTTAGCATTGAAATGGGCAGTGACAGAACAGTTCAGGGACTACCTCTATTACGCTCCTGACTTTGTAGTATACACCGACAACAATCCCTTGACTTATGTGTTAACATCTGCTAAGTTAAATGCTACAGGATTGCGGTGGGTTGGAGAGCTTGCAGACTTTAACTTTGAAATACGGTATCGACCAGGCAGGTTGAATGCTGATGCTGATAGCCTTTCCCGATTACCCCGTGACTTCCACACCTACATGGACAGTTGTACTGAGAAGTTAACTCCGGAAAGCTTGCATGCATCAATCTCTGCAGTCCAGACATTGTCAAATGGGGACTCAATTTGGCTGACAGCTCTGACTGATGAAGAAGAGGAACTCCATCTTGTCGACGCCCCGTCATTAGCATCTTGCAATCAAGTAAGAGTGGTGGATTTAGTGAAAGCACAGAAAGAAGACCCTCACATCGGACGCGTCCTTGAATTACTCAAAGCAAACCACAAACCGACAGTGAAGGAAAAGTACCAAGAATCACCTTTGGTTCGTAAGTTCCTGAACGAGTGGCACAAGTTTCATGTACACAGGAAGAGTGGGTTACTTTATCGTAACCAGCAGGTTGTTCTCCCATTGAAATTTCGTCGCACCGTTTACCGTGAACTCCATGAAGAAATGGGCCACCTTGGTGTTGAGAGAGTGCTAGCTCTGGCTCGAGAGAGATTTTATTGGCCACACATGAGGAGAGATGTAGAGAACTTTATCCATCACGTATGCCGATGTCTAAAACAGAGACGTCCAAATCTACCAACAAGAGAACCATTACAGCCAATTACAACAACGGCTCCTCTTCAAATGCTTTCCATCGACTTTGTGCACCTAGAGCGGAGCTCCGGAGGCTATGAATATATCCTGGTGGTGGTAGATCACTTTACCAAGTATGCGCAAGCGTACCCAACGAGGAATAAGACCGCTATTACCGCTGCAGACAAGATCTTCAATGATTTCATCCCACGCTTTGGGTTTCCTGAGAAAATCCATCATGACATGGGAGGCGAGTTTGAAAACCGTTTGTTCAAGAGGCTTGAGGAACTCTCTGGAGTAATGCACTCGAGGACTACTCCATACCATCCACAGGGCAATGGTTTGGTTGAGAGAATGAACCGTACGTTACTCAGTATGTTGCGAACCCTACCTGAAACTCACAAATCCAGCTGGAAAGACCATGTAAATAAACTAGTTCACGCATACAACTGCACTGTCCATGAGTCAACAGGTTATGCTCCATTTTTCCTTTTATTTGGTCGTAATCCTCGCCTGCCAATTGATGTAATGTTTGATCTCGAGGAGGAAACGGGAGCCAAATCACATGCTGAGTATGTTACCAAGTGGAAGTCTGCCATGCAAGAAGCTTACTCACTCGCGTCAAAATCTGCCATGAAAAGTGCCATGAGAGGGAAAAAGAATTATGACAAACGAGTAAGATCATCAGCGCTGCAAGTAGGAGATCGTGTCCTGGTACGCAACCTCACTCCTCGTGGTGGACCAGGAAAGCTCCGTGCGTTCTGGGAAGACCAAATTCATCTGGTCGTTGCAAGAAAGGGGGAGGGGAGCCCAGTATACGACGTAAGGCCAGAATCAAGTCAGGGACCTAGCCGTACTTTACATCGAAACCTCTTACTCCCTTGTGACTGGTTGCCAGGGAAACCCTGGGAGGACCTCCCTCCTGTAAAAAAGAGCAGAACACCGGCACCTTACTTTTGCGATGACACCCAACCACTGGTACACGAAGGGGACGGAAGTGACAGCGAAGACGATCTTCCAGAAATTTCATGCGGTAACCGCCCACTGCGACGTGATAGAAATGACCAAACACAGATACAGGTAGAGTCTACAAGGAAAGACGAACCACAACCAGATATCACCTATGTTCCTGCTGGTGAGGTGTCAAGTGAAACGGGAACAGAAGCTAACATTGCTGGTACCTCTAACGAAGCACCGTTGATGGAGGACCCTCAAGCAGATGGTGGAGAGATGGTCGAACAAGAGTATACTGGCAACCTAGGCCGGCCTCAGCGTCTGAGACAGGGCCCAAAGCGCCTTACTTATGACACTCCTGGGGAACCAACTTACGTGCAGCAGGTTCGTGCCAGTCCATTTGCAGAAATACAGCAGTGCGGGATACCTACACCGTCAACACCCTACATACCTGAACTGCCAGTGAACCAGTACTGTGTGCTACCACCAGCCTTGAACTACATAGTTCCACCGGTACCACCCATGATGTCCTGGAATGCGAACATGATAGTGCCTCATATGATGCCCCAGCCAGTATTACCACAGCTGCCACAATGGAGAGTGCCATACCAGTCATTCTAGTGCAGATAAACAGTTTTTCTTTTTTTGCCTATTACATTTTTGTACTTTAAAAAAAAAAACAACAAAAAAAACAAAACACGAGAATTTTCCTAAGTGTATTTAAACATTCGTTATGTGAATGCTGTGAAAACTGTCTTAAGATAGTCGTTGTACTACAGAATCGCGAACACCAGTATGGAGAGATTAATTAAGAGATTAAGTGGTCTGTAAGGAGCTGGGCCTGATCACCCCACTCCAGGATTTAAGAAGTAAGGAATATTCTGAATCAAAAGCTACTACTCTTGTAAAGAATTATTCTGTATTGCAAGTCAAATGTCATGGATGACATTCTTTTTTTAAGTTAGGGGGGAGTGTTAGATATAGAAATCCGCCAGAGGACTGGACACTGTATGCGACGTCATGTGACGTCAGAGAGAGAACCATGTGCTTTTGAAAAAGTTATGAAGCTAAACAGTTAAGTTAAAAACTGTGGAAATACACGTGGAATAATTCAACATTGTGTGGATTTCTTGTGTAACAATTGGTCAACGTTTTCACATTTATAAATGTAAGTTTGCAAAACGGCTACAAAAACACTTGTGCAGTAAAGCTTTGGAAGCATGCAAACACTTTAGGTACATTATATAATAATAATAATAATAATAATAATAATAATAATAATAATAATAATAATAATAATAATAATAATAGTAATAAGCCTTACAGCTTTAGTTTAATAGATGCGTATCCGACTAAAAATTAGTATGAACACATGAATTATTATAATTTCGCCGAAGGCAAGGTGAATATCGGTTAATAAAAACCGAGATGAAGTTGAGGTTTTTATTCACCAACATTCATAGAGTCTGAGGGAATATCGGAAACAATAATTTAAATTTGCCTGACAATAGAAGCAACTCAATTTCTTAGTAAATGATGCCATCATGCAAATCGCCTATTACATAGTTGATTATTTGAATAATACACATTTTCTTTAAAACAATTAATTTATTCATCCGTCACCTCAACAAAACAGCTCGTGGCTATTTTGAAAAAACGCTTAGGTGATTATCACGTAATAATAATCATCTCAATGACAACCAATCAGCGCAGAGAACTTTCAGTAATTATACTAATAAGCATATAATTCCTATAGCACAAGACAATAATGAACAATAATAATATTATAATTCCATGAGTGCATGTTGATATGAGATCAACCACTCAATCATATCCATTAATCATTGTTTTATTAAATTTTCATTTGATTCTTAACACTTGGACAAATTTAAAGCCAATCAGTTTCCAGCGTGGTAACACTTGACGCAATCAGTTTCCATATTATGTCATACTGTATAAGAGCTGTTAACTGAGAGTGAGTGAACCAATCAGAAAGCTAAAAACACAGTATTCGTGGTTCAAAATTTCATAATGTAAGGTATTATCTTTCCCGTTGTGCTTACACTGTCATTATTCACTTTCTGTGTAATGGTTATATCATTGTTTTTGTTTGTAGGAAGTGGTAGCCATACCTGATTTATGAAGAAACTGAAGTTGTGCAGTAGTACAGCAACCTACTTTTACTCTCTGCAGATTAGCTTCCTTGGTTCACGGAAAACCCTTTTCATTATTGTAAATACATTTTGGCATGGAAGATATTTTCAAACAGGTCTGGAGAATGTTCACCACCAAAATTTCCCATTTTGTCTGGATCATATAAGTTCTTTCCTCCTTTTGTTTAGTGGTTGACTAGTGACTTGTGAAATTGTATGGTGCACAAGAGAGCTAAATGCAGTGTCTCCTTTAGTTGTAAAACATATATTTAAAAAGGAACACAAATAATATTGTCATTGTTGTTGAGTAATGTTAGGATTTAGTACTGCCAGTGGTATTACAAGTGTCTCTTTTGAGTGGATTCCCCAATTTTCTGCTAACTTGACCCAAACAGATATATATAGGTGGAGAACAAATTCGGGAAAATGAAAGGAAAAAATACTAAACATACATCAGTTGATTATTACAATACACTATTTGTTTTGCCCAATATTATTTGCACTAGAAAGAAAATTAACGACCATAAGAATTTACTCTGTGATAAGGAAAAATTTGTTCTGACTAAAACCTATATTGGAAATTTAGGCATTTGGGGTGCTTTTTCACAGGGTTAAATGTGCATGGTATTAATTTTTATGTCAGTCCAATATTTTTCTTGAAAACTGTGTTGTCTCTATAACTTTGTCCTTTTTTGTGAAGCATGACATTTTCTTCTCTCAATTCAACATTTGATTTGTGTTGCTGATCTTGTTTTTCCAGCAAAAGTGTGTTATGTTGAATAATAATTATTTTTGTTATATAACTGTTTTTGCCCCCAGCAGCACATGCTCTCATTGGTTACTTCAAGGTCACATGACATCTAACAACAACACTTTTGCCGTTCAAAAGTCTCTGAGCAGGCAACAGTGCAAAATCTATGACGTCAGAGGGTAACAGTGCACTGTTGCCCGCAAATGTTGACCGACGACCCC
>NC_090879.1:28960046-29005046 GCF_036669935.1 Montipora foliosa
ATCGCATATGTTTTCGTGAACCGTTTTTGGGGTATCTTTCTTCTTTAGCTTCAATATGCGTCTAAAAGTAGACGGATTTAAAAAAAAAATTAAATCGATATTACGTTACGTTGGACACAATACATATTTACATTGCATTACTTCAGAAACCCATAAGAGTTGAAACGTGTAACGCGCATTGACAGCTTCCGAATATTCAGTGCGAACTGATTGGTTGAATGTTTCAGTGCTAACTACCATATTTGGAAACCCCTCGCTCTTGTTGTTCCAAATATGGTACTTAGCAAATCAAATATTCAGAAGCTTGTTTCCCAGCACACAAGGGGCCGTTACACGTTTCAACCCTTATGGGTTTCTGATTACTTACAATACAATCTTACTATGCTAACACAACTGACAGTACTGGAACCAAACATCAAAAAGTTACTGCTGCTACCCCACATTGTCCCATCACAGGTGCACCCAACGTCAATTTTCGGAAAATATCTGTTCGGAAGACGATTTGAGATTTAGAATTTTCGAAACATTTGTTGTAAAATTCTTGCTTGCCTGCCTGTCCTAGGATTTTCGAACATCTAAAAACTGGTATAATGGCCCATTTTTAATGAATTTTTACGCTAAAAGGTCACCTAAAATTTTGGGGAGCCTTTTTTCTGGCTGAAATTTCCGAAAAGGTAAGTTTTGATCCCTACAATTTTCGGATCGCTAGACCTTCATCTGGGAAATCCGAAGACATGAAAATTTTTTAGGAGATAAAAATATGCCTAAATCTACCGTTGAAATACTAAAATACGTTTAACAATGCTTTGTTTAGTGGTTTTGAACTATATTCTCGTTAGGTGCCACTGCTATCACACCGACGTAACTTACATTGGAGTACCTACAGATAGATCTCTTACAAAAATAACGTTATAGTGGTTGGTTGAAGCTAAAGATGTGTCATGTGTAACGCCTTAATAGAAAAGCAAATGCGTATTGCTAATTTAAGTCGAAACGGAATCTGCCTTAATGGAAGGTTTCCAAAAGTAGACTGATGACAACTTCGTTCCCAGGGTCTCTCTTCTCTGCCTCCTTTGTAACGAGAGACCCTGGGAACGAGGTTGGACTTATGAAAGCGTCACTGTGGGGATGCGTCGGTTAAGGAGTGACGACACACCAACTTATCATTCGGAGCTGATGAAGGTAAGCTACCGTAAGAAAGATCAGTTTGCGAACTGGCGTTTCTAACTTTAGCCCTTTGAAAGAGTGAATTCTACAACCAGGCTGAGTTTGATCCACGTTTTTAGGATGTATTCAGATTAAATCAAGGCAAAAGAGATACTACTACGTCTACCAGACTCGTTCCACTCTACAGCCATTGTTTTAGCCTGCCTGCTTGTAGGCGGTAGATGTTGCTGTTGCCGCGACAAACATATCAGACGCCTATTGGAAGCGCGTGGGATAGGTCTGGGCCGGGTGACAAAATGACGGGCTTAGGGGGGGGGGGGGGTGGGGAGCCCCTACCCCTCGCTTTATCACTCGTCCCAGGTCTTCCACCCATCCAATGTGGCGACCGAATCTCGGTGTAAAAACACGCTTGGTTATATAACCGGCTTACTTCGGTTCCAACACGCGAGCGTTATTTTCGAAACATAGGCTCTAAATTAAGCTTCGCATGAAAAAACACAAAAAAACAAAAACAAACAACAAAGTTGACGTTAATTCACTTTCTTAGGGCTTCGGGGTTCTTCAAACGGGCAAATTTGGTGACTTTGAAATCTCTTCAATAATCCATTGTCTGGGCCTTTAAAACACTTAAACGGTTTTATAGTTTACGAAGAAAATAATTAATTAATGTTTATTACATGTAAAAGAAGAAAGGTTGATTATGATAGCAATTTTTTGCCACAAAACAACTTGGTTACATCATTCTGAAATGCTTTAACTAATCATGAATCATAAAGCATGGCTTATCCCAATCATGATTTTAAAATTCGCATATCGTGGAGCGGTTTTCAATGGAGTGTCGTAAAACAAATACCAAAGTAATTACTTCAACCAATCACGGGAGATGTAAACAGCGCAATGAACCAATCCAAATTCGTAGAAATTCCATGTAACTTGCTCAAAGCGCGGGAAAAATCGCGCGTGCAAGTCGCTATTGGTTTTGGTTTTCCTTTTCAATGGTTGATAAATTGGCACGAGATTTTTAAACCAATCACTAAGCGTATCAATTGCAATCGCGTAATTACTTTCGACAGCATTTGAAAACTACTCTAGTGGGAAAAACTAATCATTTAATTTGTTTTTCTCTTCCTCTCGTTTCTTCTTTCGCTTCTTCTCAATCGCTTCCTTCACGTCCTTTACTCTGGAGCCAATTTTTCGATCTTGCCAGTTAAACTTCATACTCGTGGGCAAAACATTCTTTGGTTCCAACCTGCGCATCTCTTCATCCACTTTCGCTTTTTCCCTCTTCTTCACCATAAACAAATCGAACTCTAGATTGCTAACCCGAGTAAACTTTCGCCTGGGGATTGCATCTATCTCAGCTATGGACAAACTTGCTAAACTGTTGTGGCAAAGCGTATAATTTTCATGGTGCGGGTCTTCGTAAATCACGCATACACCTCCAGGCTGCTTGGAAAGATCACTTAAATTGTGAGGTCTTAACCTTGGGGAGATTACATACAGGTTAATTCTTCCTTTGAAGTAAGCGTTTTTGTAAGATGTCCCTTTCTTTTGCCAGCCAGACCAAATTTTATCCACGAAACCATGGTGCAAGAGGAATTCTGGGGCATTAGCTGACAATTTACTACACATGGTCCCGCCTCTTCCACCAATTCTGCAATGCAAACTGTTGTGTAAGTTGTCACGGAGTGTCGACTCGAACTGGGTGAACCTGTAATATGGGGTGCGAAGGCCTTTGTGAATCGATATGCAATCTGGTGGATTACCTGGAAAATGGAAATCAAAATGTTTCAACGAGAAAGGTTATTGTCTGTGACTTGGGCTGGCCTGTGGGTAGCGATATCTTAATTTCGGTGACTTGTTTTCAAGCATCATCCCTTTTTTGTGAGATCTTGGACAACTAGAAATAACGTTACGTTAAAGATTATTTGCGCTGTTCTTTTAGGTTTGTCTCGGAAGGTTATAATAATTTTCTAGCAAGCCTGATGTGCATGCGAGAGACATGGGAATGCTTGGTGTTGGATAACGTAATGTTTTTGCGGTTTAAGCCTGTTTGCCATATGCACGTAACAATGTCGCAAACAGTTTGAGATCGCTTGATCGGAAACACTGTCACTTTTTGCGATTGTGTTTCCAATACGCATGATTGATTTACGCAACTTGGTCTCGAGACATGATGAAAAAGGGTGCGAAAATAAAAGAAGGCGCTGGTTAACAGAAGGTTTTTGCGATAGTGTTTACGGTACTGCGCCCTCCAATTTTGCTTTTGACGCCACTTCTTTCCATGTATCCGCGTTCTTACTCCTGTCTTTCAAGTCCCTAGATTTTCTGTCATATATGGCGTGTTTTCTTTTACGATCTTCCAACCTCGTTGCCTGGCTCTCTCTCTTTTCCTTCTTGTCCCTTTCTCGACGACAAGGGAGGAACAAAGAGAGAGAGCCTGGACACGAGGTTGACGCCGGATATTCATGAAATTTACACTGATTTGGGGAGTATCCTCCTCATGGCCACAATTGTACTTGGACGACGTTTTCAGTAATTATATTTGCCTCGTATCACGCGCATAAAAACTATCGCCGATTGATCGCAAACAATTGGAAATAGTTTACGTTTGTGTTTCAAATCGTTGCTTCCTCGCTTTTGCGTTGCTAATTGTCGCAAACACGACGTTAAGATAAAACATTCTTTATCTCTTGCGTCTTGTTTGCGATCATAGGCGATCATCAGAGGTTGGTCGGGGGTGAATTTAAAAGGTGTTTTCATTTGTTTGCGATCAAGCTATCGGGATTAGATCGTTTTCCAGCGGTGTTGGGAGTGCGGTTGACTTCCTCCTGCCAACGAACGGCTGGATCACTGGTCAGCGTCGTTTGCTCGTGACGTAGCACCCGTCGCATTTGTATTTTGTATTCAGCCAATTGTATTTTGTACTTGGCAGGCAGGCGACTTTCTGATTGTTGGAAAATACAATTGGCGGGATCAGTGATCCAGCCGTGGTGTGCGCGGAGGAACGCAGGCGCACAGAACGGCTGGTCAATCTAACCTAGCTATCGGAAGGTGTTCGCGATTGTTTGCGACGGAGTTACGCGCATATGGAAACTAAGTTTGAGGCAGCGTTTACACGAACGCGGTTTCACATCGACACGGTTTCATGACTTCGAAACCGCGTCAAAATCGATGCGGTTTAGAAGTGTTTACATGGAACCGTTTTCGCCAGAAAATTGAAGTCGTGATGGTATAAGCGAGCGCTGCACTACGTCCTTCATTCACTATTTTGAATTGAACAATGCAAATTTCGCGTCAAAGTAGTAACCGTATTCAAATCGATGTGGTTTCGCTGTTTACTCGACAAATGAAACTGCATCGTTTTGAAAACGCTCCACTTTTGGCACCGGTTTCAAATCGACACGGTTTTGATAACAGTCTCGATCGGTGTCGTGTAAACAGAAAGTGTAACCGCATCGAAATCGATGTGGTTACAAATGAAACCGCGTTAGTGTAAACGCTGCCTTAAGCGCCAACGTGGTATGTCAGTGGTATTCAGCGAATGAAAAGGCTATGCAGGACGAGTGGGTTCTTCCCGAAAATCTCGATTTTTGATGCACGCAAAAATATCACTGACCATGATAGGAAACGTTCGCCCTGCTTGCCCCCGAAATTTAGTTATTAACGCAACGGCACACTTTCTTGTTCAGATGCATGACACAATCTTAATTTCAACAGAGAAGCGCGCGGACCTCCTTATTGCCGAATCGACTTAAAGTTATGGCGGAATATGAATATGGGATAAGCTCGCCAAAATGATAGATTTTACCGAGAATGTGTCTATATTACCATTAAAATTTCGCTTTAAGCAGTCGCCATTTGTAAGTTTCCAAGTGTGTTTTCTAAATGGTCCGCTGTACACACAGCCGTCTCTACCGCCATTGCTTCCGAGGCCCCATGCTGCGTCGCTCCAGACACTGATAATCTGCAAAAGAATTAAAGGCCCTGTTAGCCAACTTAAACATGAACGCAGCGATCTGTAAACGTGACAGGATTTGTGCAGATTGCTGTGTGACATGTTGTGTGACACATTAACCAACTCAAACATGAATGTAGCCATACGTAAACGTGACAGGATTTGAGCAGATTGCTGTGTGACAACATGTTGTGTGACACATTGTCTATAGACTACTCAGTTCGATGCGAGTGACTGAGTTGAGAACGAGGCAAAAAGTCAACCATCCTGGAAGGATAATTTAGTTTGTAAAGAAGCTATGGTGCTGCTGCGTCGGTTGGGAAATGGAACACAGAAATGGGTTTATCAACTGGATTAATGCGGTAAATTGACCATAGGCCTTTATAGATTGTGCTAGCATAATTTTTGGCATAATGTAAGGAAACTAGTTTATTTTTTGGTGATTTTTAAGAAGTTGCACTGGTAGTATATAATTGGTATAATTATATTGATAAGCTCGACACCATTTTTGTTAGATGTTTTAGCACATTCACGGTTTAGTAACGGAGGGAGGGCCTCGCTAGGAGTCTGGCACGAGATGACGGGACCCGGAAGTTGCTAGATGGTGTTGGTCCCAGTACCTCTCATTTGCAAGTTTGCATAATGGCGCCAGGTACGCCTCTCGTCACGCTCGATAACTTACAGCTCTGTGGGGGAAACGACAGACCATACCAGAACAAGCAAATATAGCCAGCGACCGTTGCCTTAAGACAAAGAATACAAAATGCAATAAAAGAGGAGCTTGTGGCACCAAAAAAGTTTCGCGCAGGCCTGTTGGAGTTTTTTGATGACCCAGTCACTGCTAGAGACTTGCTGCTATGATTGACGCTGGCAAGCACTTTTTTAAGGCAACTTACCATCTTGAAGGGGATGGTCCATTAGTATTTAGCTATTATGAGCGTTTGTCAGCATTATAGCCCATGCAATAGCTATTGAATCATATCCCAACACTGAGGCCAAAGCTCATGAACATGCAGGTGGAAATATTGTGTTGTACAACCAGTTGGTTGCTCAAGCAAAGGCATGCATCAACCCGGGTTTCCACTTTTACCAGCAGAAATTCAGCGTGCAATTCCATGATACAGTCCGTGCATTTCAGGGTGCACGCTTATGCTGCCCAATGCAAGTGCAAGCGCTACAGCCAACTGCAGCCTCAGTTCACGAACTGAAGCATTTTAGTTTCATTACGTACTGATGCACAAGTTGTACAGCTTGTGGAAAAGCTCCCCAACTATCTGGCCATGGCTGATGGTGCAGTAATTGAAACAGAAGAAGGAAAAGTTCAGTGGTCGGCCACACATGGCATTGCTCTTCCAAATTAGTCTGCTGCAGTCAAAAAGATCTTTCTAGTGCAACCTAGTTCAGCATCAGCTGAACGAGTGTTTAGTCTGCTGCAAAAATCATTTAGCGAGCAGCGAGATGCAGCATTAGAAGAAACAGTAGAGGCATCAGTCATGTTACGTTACAATGACAATAAGCGTGCATAATAGCTGGATTTATATCAGTTTGTAGGGGACAAATAACAGGGGGTGCAAAACATCCCTATCATGCAGTGACCACCCAGAGAAAGTGCTCTGTACTACATCCGCAAAGACGCTTAATGGACTCGGGAACTTATAAATATTCCAAGGATATGTTTTTATATAGCAAATGAGTCATGTACGTCAGAGATACTTTATGTATCAAATAAGCATATTAGCAACGTTTGTTCTGTTTGAATACCATCATGTGATTATAAGTCTAGTAATAATTGTAATATAAGGAAGGCAATGAAGATTTTGGGATGTGGGTTGAGAGAAGATAGCAATGTAAAACTTAAACTTACACACAGTTATAATGAAATCAATATGCAATATGTATCTGGCATCTATACAAAGTGAAAATTCTTTATGAACATCTTCATTTTAGTTGATAATTACTGAGCCTCAAAATACAAAAAAGCAACTTCTGAGCAACTTTGGATTTTCAGGCAACTTTTGAGCAACTTTTGAGCAACCTTTTGAGAAAATTGGAGCAACTTTTCAAGCATTTATGAGCAACTTGTGGACAGCCCTAGAAACAAGTAACCAAGCCTCTATATTTCGACCGCGCGCCATTATCAAGGGAAGATTCTCCTTGCAGGCTACCCCACCCTCAATCTTTAACATGCGCTATGCATTTCCGAATTTCGCTCATCTCGTATGCAAGGGTTTGTTTTTCCCGCAGTTCTACAGCAAACATTTTTGACTCTTGTTTTAAAGCTTATTATTTTTTATTGAGCAACGTTTACTTGACAGCTCATAAAAATGTAATGAGTAGAGTCCTCTTGGTACTTTCTGCCATGTCATATTTGCACGTGGAACCGTTTCACAGCTTCTTGAAGATCTTGAAGCCTGAGACAGTGTTCTGAGCTGCACACGAATACTTGCTGGTAGAGCTGCAGCTCCTGGCGTAAAAGTAAGAACTATACCTATACAGCCAATAACTACTACCCCCGTAGGGGTATTTGAAGCCCACGATGTCCCCATATTGCACGGGAGTACCATCGACTGCATTCCTGGAGAAGATCTGGAAGACGGCGTAGTAGTAGTTCAGCCAACTGTTTCCTTTGAAGGAAGAGGTTGTCCTGAAAACATAAAACACAGGCAAACAAACTCAAGATTTTAATCACTGACAACACTGGATAGTCATTAAAACTAAGTAGCAGCACTTAATTTCCTCTATCCAAATCGTATTTTTAGCAGTTTTAGCAGGCTCAGACGTCAGAGTTTATAGATAATTAGTCCTATTTTCGGTCCATTTCAAATTACTGCCACCATGTGGAAAAGATGAGAGCGGTTGAGAAAAATCATCAGATTTAAGTTGAAAATCTTGCATGTTGAAAAGTAAAAAGGGGAGGCACCGGCTTATTAGGGAAGTGGAAGAGGTTTGTCAGTTTAACAACTTGAACTTAGTAGGCAACGTTTACTTGATATGGTTACTTGATGAGGATTCGCAATTGCCTGAAAATAAAAACCGATAGCCAAAAAAGAAGAACCCGCAAAAATCATCAAAATCTCTTAGGTTTTCAGTATTTCCAACAAAACATCAAAAAAGGTCTAAAATTCGTAAGTCACCCCCTTGATTAAGGTATTACAGTCAAGCTATGTCACGAGTGACCTGCAGTAATTTTGAAGTTCGAACTGAATATTCAAATAGTTTTGAACTTCCTTTAGATATTTCCTTGATATATCGCAAATAGTCAGTTAGCTATGAACTTTCCTTTTATTATAAAATAAAAGGTCTTTGAAAAGTAAAAACTATTTCAAGCGTTTGATGAATTATTATTCAGTTATTGAGCATTGCTGGCAGCAACTTTCAGAAAAATCTTGAAGATTCCATTCAAATATCGGAATTCGAATGCTGATTTCAGTCTCAGTGTGGATGCTGGTCACGCGTGACATAGCTTAACTGCAATTTTACGCTTACGATACAAAGCGACATTTGTAGCTGGTAGAGGTACTGCATCTAAGCCGGTAGTTTGAGCCATAGCCTGTGGAGCTGATTGACACGGTATCGCCGCTGTTGATTGGCTGACCGTCCATTTTATTCATAGCGTGGATCTTAAACTTCATATGGCTTGTACAGGAGGACCATTTCGACGATGTCATGACAGTACCAGGGCAAGTAGTAAAGACGCAGTAGGAGGTGATACAGTAAAGCCAGTATTTTTGATAAGAGCCAGACGGGTAAGCCGACCGCAAAGCAATGGTATCACCGCTGTTGATTATCGGGAATCGATGTCCTTTAAAACAATATATGACAAAAAAAATACCGTCAATAACACAAAAACCAAGTAATTTATTTAGAGCGGTTTTCAATTGAGTGTCGAAAGTCATTAGCCAATTACTTTGGTTTATGATTACTTCACTCAGTGATTGGTTCAAAGTTCTTGCGCCACTTTTTCAACCAATCAAAAGTGAAACCAAAACTAATCGTGGCTTGCGCGTGCACATTTTCCCGCGCTTTGTGTCGGCTACGTGTAATTACTTCAAGTTTTGATTGGTTTGCCGGATTGTCTCCGTCCTTTTTGATTGGCCAAAGTAATTACTTTGGTTTTGGTTTTACGACACTCACTTGAAAACCGCTCTAAGCTAATCAGTATTGATTAATCAAATTAACCAATCCGAAATTGACGCAACCACCCTGAGCAATTTGATTGGTGCCGTAGGAACGGGCGCGAGATTCATTTGGCCAATCAGGAAATAATAAAACAAAGCCAGATTAAACGAAATCTTTCATCTTGTCGGCTTTTGTACTACTCGATGCATGAAAAGGAGACACCAAAACGAAAATCATAAAGTTTTTACCGTTAGCTAAACCGTTCCAAATTTCCTCTCTAGGTCCGAAAAAGCGAATATTAGCGTTACCATTGAGGGTTAGTTCGTTGCTGGACAGGCTGACTGAAGCAGCATCCACGTTCGCCATCAAGAAGAACGACACAAGGACGCTCACTGCGACAAACTTCATTTTCGCTGAGGAGAATGCTGGTGATATCTTGTTTTAGCTTTGTACTCTATGAAGGCCACTTGCCAACTGATGAAGAGGACTCGAGCTCATCGATAATATCATTTCTACGTACGATGATTTAATCAGTTGACACACTTGAGCAATCTAACGTGTTTTTAGCTTTCGAACATGTTTTGGGATGTTTTGATGAATCATCGACTAGCTTCCGTCAAGTAATTGAGGAGTCACTGCCGACAAATGTAGAAATGTAAATTATTGCAGTTGGAGTGCTCAATTCAAATCGATCGACGCTTTCACCACTGGACCATGTTCACAGTGACAAAGTTCGAAAGTACGAGAATGAGAGTTAAGCTTCGAGGAAATTAGTCCAGAGAGCAAGTCACAAATAAAGTCGATAACTAGCTCGTCTTCTAGTTTTCTTCGTCGGAGATTTTAGTCCGGCAAAGAACTGTTTGGTTGGGGTTCCTTAGAAATTTTTGTGTTTGTTATCAAACCTTGATCGTGAATTCTTCATTGTCAGAAAATTCACTGATATTGGCGAAATGATCGACCAGTTGAGATATTCTAACAAACATTGAAAACAAACAAATACAGTGTGGAGCTTTCAAAGTCTACGAGGGAGTCTTTCCGATCGAGACACAAGTTCATTGAATAGGCCATTTTCGATATATTAAATATTCAGCTTAAAAGTGAGGAAATGAGGACAGAGACGATAGAAACAAGTGGGAATTAATGTGAAAAATATTTACATATCGTCCATTTTTCCTTTGTCTTTGTCCTCACTGACTCGCTATCAACCTGAATTTTAATATATCGAAAAAGGCCCATTCTCACTAGTTGAATCAATTATTTGATTAAGTCGATGCTTAGCAATTTTTCACGTAAATATGGCAGAAATTTAGAGGGAGAACTGAAAAACTTATCGTCATTCGCAAACCTTCTCCAAATTAAAGGACTAGAAAGTCGGTTATTTCAAATTGTTGTTAGAATGAGAATGTGGAGATACGGCATCGCGTTAACTTTAATGAAGTAAAACGTCAAACGAAATTAAGGTTGTCTCTTTTTATTGAAAAAATGACAGTTACCTCTAGCGAAGAAACTGAAAAATATCGAACAAACCTTTTTGCTTTTGGCAAAACGCAAAATTTTAGCCTGGCGTTCGCCTGCGTTTACCGAAAACGCGATCTCCAGTAAAATCTCTTCAATGACAAAGAAATGTATCGAAATGTAAAGGGCACGTGTAGGAGTGTGTGTGCATGTCTTTTCATTTGGGGTGTTCGATGGCGTCACCTTCGGGCTTTCGTGAGGGTCCTATTGTTCCACATTCAAACAAGTTGACGTCTCCATATTTGAATTGCTCAGCCAATGACATGAACTTCATATATACGTCTAAGTGAGTCTAACATGTTTCACTGTGAGTACGCATATTTGAATTAATAAACAGCCGACTGATGCGAGAACGATTTTGTGTTCAAAGTGCTGAAACGCATGTGGCACCCTAACGTTTACCGTTGTCGAAAAATACCAACTCAGCGGTAGCAAGTTTGCCTCCTGCTCAACTTCGGGTCTCGGACCATCACGTCTATGCTTCAAACAAAAAATGATCTATTTCATGCATTTTTTCCTTGGAATATAAAGTTTCCATGCTTAAACTAAATCTGGAGCACAAGTCAATGAGAATTTTAAAGAGGCAATACTGCTACGAAAGTACTCAGGAACTAATTTTCTTGAACTTGGATCTTAGTAGCTGCGACCTATTCGGCTGAAAATATTAAATGGATGAGCTGTCCACGCCAAACTCTTGGGGATTTACGGAATTACTGTGTCCCAACTTGAAAGCGTTAGCCAACTTTTTCAAAATCCAATCTATCAAAAAATTTCTTCAGTGAAAACTATAATTTACATTATTTTTAAGTAATTGGCTGCTTTTATGTTTTTTAATCAGTCTAATCCCAATTTTTCCTCGGTGAGTTTAAGCCGCCAAGTCACTCAATGAGACAAAGTGGGACCCCGAGGAAATTTCATGTCTAAAACGAAACATATAAGCCGAAGTGCAATTACAGTACTG
This sequence comes from Montipora foliosa, assembly GCF_036669935.1. Lineage (NCBI taxonomy): Eukaryota > Metazoa > Cnidaria > Anthozoa > Scleractinia > Acroporidae > Montipora > Montipora foliosa. The sequence goes on from NC_090879.1 coordinate 28,971,767, forward strand.
TATCTGTAAACGCACTTTAGGTTGACCTGGAGATTTGTTTTGCTGTAACTGAATACAGTGAATAACATCTGGAAAATCGAGCATCTAAATCCCGAAATCTTAGGACATACTATTTCATTGATCAGCATTTCAATTTTGAATAATTATCACTTTATTCTAACCGAAAGCCCGATCATTTCACCGTTCTATCCCGTCGCCTTAATTTTTAGTAAAGTGGAACATTTCTCCTAGCCTACGTGGCAGGCGCTGGAAGGGGGAAAGGGAGAGGGGAAAATTGGGCGCGCGCGAAACATACACGCAAGCTACATTTCTCCCGATTGAAAATAGGATATTGGTATCTTTTTGCGCGTAATTGTATATGACAAATTTCCATTTTAATGCATTTGGGAGAAAGTTTAAAAGCTCTTTTTTACGAGGATTCTGTATAGTTCACATTTTTTTCATACATCTGGGTTAAGAGTATATTTCTTCATTTGTTGATTCATCGAAGTCACTACGTACAAAATGATCTTACCTGGACATTGCTCTATTTGGACTCGAATGAGTCCATTTGCTGTTATATGAAAAATATTTTTTCATTTCCTGACCTCGTTACTTAGAAGCAGATAAATATCCCGGTTTAATATGCTTCTAATCAATGACGTGTTTTCCTGCCATAATGAAAAGCTTCCTCAGTCTCCAACCCAAACAGTATTTTTGCAGAGCACAACTCAGTTCCAGTTATTAGTCGGTCTGTCGTGGCAACTGAGCAGGATTGTCTGGTTCTTCACTCTGCCCCAAAAGTTTTTCTCCCGGTCAGGGTATTCCTGTTTTCGCCCGTTCGGAAAGCCAACCGTCTATTGTGCTCGGTTAAATGATCTTTTGCTGATTTGTCTCCGGAACCTGGAGATCTGACGCGCGTATTTAACAATGTTATTAACACATTTTTATTCGAAACCTCTCAATAACTCCACCATAAGGTTGTTTCACAATCACGGTGAAGGGTCTCTAAAGCGAATCATGCAATCGCATGAAAACTGGTAATTTTGTCATTTTTTTCTATTTCATTGTCAGTAAACAATTCCGTTGCAGCCGAGTCCCAATATGCAGTGATAATTCGGACTTACATGGACATTCTTCGAAGAGTCAGTTTTTTGGGTTTCGATATGGCATCATTACATATGGAGGAAATCATCCCCCTCTACCTGTTGGTTCAGTTTAGCAAATCTCATTATTAGAAGACTCATTATCAGTGATTAAAAGCGTTGTACAGAAGTATAAAGAGCTCTTACTATATCACGTCTATCAATTATACCTTCGTTCTGATTTAAGGTCAGTTTCTGTTTTGCAACAGCCTATCGCCGTTTCTGTGAATTTCAGTTGAAATTTCGCTGGGTTGCGCTCCCAAGAAATGCGCTTTGAGGTGAAGCAAATTCGTGGATAATCTCACTGATTTTAGTCTGTTCAGAGAGTTTAGTGAAACTCAAAGTTTCAACAAGAAGGGTTTCTTCGACTTTTCAGGCATCGCATATGTTTTCTTGAACCGTTTTTGCGGTGTCTTTCTACTTTAGCTTCAATATGCGTCTAAAAGTAGACGGATTAAAAAAAAAAATTAAATGGACATTACGTTACGTTGGACAGATATTTACATTGCATTACTTACAATACGATCTTACTATGCTAACACAACTGACAGTATGACAGGAACCAAACATCAAAAAGTTACTGCTGCTACTCCACATTGTCTATCACACCGACATAACTTACATTTGAGTACGTACAGATAGTTCTCCTACAAAAATAACGCTATAATGGTTGGTTGAAGCTAAAGATCTGTCATGTGTAACGCCTTAATACAAAAGCAAATTCGTATTGCTAATTAAGTCGAAACGGAATCTGCCTAATAGAAAGTATGATGGCAACCTCATTCCCAGGGTCTCTCTTCTCTGCCTCCTTTGTAACGAGAGACCCTGGGAACGAGGTTGGACTTATGAAAGCGACACAGTGGGGATGCGTCGGTTAAGGAGTGACACACCAACTTATCATTCGGAGCTGATGAAGGTAAGCTACCGTAAGAAAGATCAGTTTGCGAACTGGCGTTTCGAGCTTTAGCCCTTTGAAAGAGTGAATTCTATAACCAGGCTGAGTTTGATCCACGTTTTTAGGATGTATTCAGATTAAATCAAGGCAAAAGAGATACTACTAGGTCTACTTGACTCTTTCCACTCTACAGCCATTATTTTAGCCTGCCCGCTTGTAGGCGGTAGATGTTGCTGTTGCCGCGACAAACGTATCAGACGCCATATTGGAAGCGCGTGGGATAGGTCTGGGCCGGGTGACAAAATGACGGGCTGGGGGGGAGGGGGGTGGGGAGCCCCTACCCCTCGCTTTATCACTCGTCCCAGGTCTTCCACCCATCCAATGTGGCGACCGAATCTCGGTGTAAAAACACGCTCGGTTAAATAACCAGCTTACTTCGGTTCTAACACGCGAGCCTTATTTTCGAAACATAGGCTTTACATTAAGCTTCGCATGAAAAAACACAAAAAAACAAAAACAAACAACAAAATAGACGTTACTTGCCTTAATTTCTTGGGGCTTCGGGGTTCTTCAAACAGGCAAATTTGGTGACTTTGAAATCTCTTCAATAATCCATTGTCTGGGCCTTCAAAACACTTAAACGGTTTTATAGTTTAACAAAGAAAATAAGTAATTAATGTTCACTACATGTAAAAGAAGAAAGGTTGATAACAATTTTGCCACAAAACAAACTTGGTTACGTCATTCTGAAATGCTTTAACTAATCATGAATCATAAAGCATGACTTATCCCAATCATGATTCTAAAATTCGCATATCGTGGAGCGGTTTTCAATGGAGTGTCGTAAAACAAACACCAAAGTAATTACTTCAACCAATCACAGCAGGTGCAAACAGCGTAATGAACCAATCCAAATTCGTAGAAATTCCATGTAACTTGCTCAAAGCGCGGGAAAAATCGCGCGTGCAAGTCGCTATTGGTTTTGGTTTTCGGCTTTGCCATTGGTTGATACACTGGGGCGAGATTTTTAAACCAATCACTAAGCGTATCAATTGCAATCGCGTAATTACTTTCGACAGTCATTTGAAAACTACTCTAGTGGGAAAAACTAATCATTTAATTTGTTTTTCTCTTCCTCTCGTTTCTTCTTTCGTTTCTTCTCAATCGCTTCCTTCACGTCCTCTACTCTGAAGCCAAGTTTTCGATCTTGCCAGTTAAACTTCGTACTCGTGGGCAAAACATTCTTTGGTTCCAACCTGCGCATCTCTTCATCCACTTTCGCTTTTTCCTTCTTCTTCACCATAAACAAATCGAACTCTAGATTGCTAACCCGAGTAAACTTTCGCCTGGGGATTGCATCTATCTCGGCTATGGACAAACTGGCTAAGCTGTTGTGGCAAAGCTTGTAATTGTCATGGTGCGGATCTTCGTAAATCACGCATACATCTCCAGGCTGCTTGGAAAGATCGCTTAAATTGTGAGGTCTTAACCTTGGGGCGATTCCATACAGGTTAATGCTTCCTTTGAAATAAGCGTTTTTGTAAGATGTCCCTTTCTTTTGCCAGTCAGACCAAATTTTATCCACGAAACCATGGTGCAAGAGGAATTCTGGGGCATTAGCTGACAACTTACTACACATGGTCCCGACTCTTCCGCCAATTCTGCAATGCATACTGTTGTGTAAGGTTTCACGGAGTGTCGACTCGAACTGGGTGAACTTGTAATATGGGGTGCGAAGGCCTTTGTGAATCGATATGCAATCTGGTGGATTACCTGGAAAATAGAAAGCAAAATGCTTCAACGAGAAAGTCTATTGTCTGTGACTTGGGCTGGCCTGTGGGTAGCGATATCTTAATTCCGGTGACTTGTTTTCAAGCATCATCCCTTTTTTGTGAGATCTTGGACAACTAGAAATAACGTTACGTTAAGGATTATTTGCGCTGTTCTTTTAGGTTTGTCTCGGAAGGTTATAACAATTTTCTAGCAAGCCTGATGTGCATGCGAGAGACATGGGAATGCTTGGTCTTGGATAACGTAATGTTTCTGCGGTTTAAGCCAGTTTGCCATGTGCACGTAACAATGTCGCAAACGGTCGCAAACAGTTTGAGATCGCTTGATCGCAAACACTGTCTCTTTTTGCGATTGTGTTTTCCATACCCTTGATTGATTTATGCAACTTGGTCTCGAGACATCATGAAAAAGGGTGCGAAAATAAAAGAAGGCGCTGGTTAACAGTAGGTTTTTGCCATAGTGTTGTACTGCGCCCTCGAAATTTGCTCTTAACGCCACTTCTTTCCATGCATTCGCCTTTTTACTCCTGTCTTTCAAGTCCCTAGATTTTCTGTCATATTTGGCGGGGTATTCTCTCACGATATTCCTACCTCGTTCCCAGGCTCTCTCTTTTCCTCCCTTGTCTCTTGTCCCTTTCTCGACGACAGGGGAGGAAAAGAGAGAGAGCCTGAGAACGAGGTTGACCATATTCATGAAATTTACACTGATTTCGGGAGTATTCTCCTCATGGCCACAATTTTACTTGGACGCCGTTTTTATTAGTGATATTTGCCTCTGATTCGTCAAAACGTATCACGTATCAACGGCACACTTTCTTGTTCAGATGCATGACACAATCTTAATTACAACAGAGAATCGCTCGGAGCTCCTTATTGCCAAATCGACTCAAAGTTTTGGCAGAATATGAATATGAGATAAGCTCGCCAAAATGATAGACTTTACCGAGAATGTGTCTATATTACCATTAAAATTTCGCTTTAAGCAGTCGCCATTTGTAAGTTTCCAAGTGTGTTTACTAAATGGTCCGCTGTACACACAGCCGTCTCTACCACCATTGCTTCCGAGGCCCCATGCTGCGTCGCTCCAGACACTCATAATCTGCAAAAGAATTAATTTAAAGGCCCTGTTACCCAACTCAAACATGAATGTAGCGATCTGTAAACGTGACAGGATTTGAGCAGTTTGTTGTGTGACATGTTGTGTGACACATTAGCCAACTCAAATATCAAGGTAGCGATACGTAAACATGACAGTATATGAGCAGATTGCTGTGTGACAACATGTTGTGTGACATATTGTCTACAAACAACTTAGTTCGCTGCGCATGACTGAGTTGAGAACGAGGCAAAAAGTCAAAAAAAAAAAACCAAAAAAGTTTTGCTACACGATCGTAATACATTTTTTGGACTTGTTTCGCTCATTTTGCATAAGGAATAATTGCGGCGGCTTGGGTGACGGTCAGTTAAGAAAAGTGGCATAATTTGAAAGAATGAGCATAGTTTGAGCATAATTTGGGCAAAAAATTGGCACTGCTAGTAGCACAATATGCTACTTTTCCTAGCACAATCTATAAAAGCCTAATTGATCACTGTAGAGAAATTTGCCCTTCGTCAGAACGAATTGAACTAACGAAGGCCTAACTCTCGAAACGTAAACTTTCAAATTTTCTCTACGGTGGTCAATTTATCACATGAACCCAGTTGAGAAACCCATTTCTGTGTACTCTGGAACTAGGTTCCTTACTGTGGAGACACTGCCCGATGATCAAGGAGAACAGAACATCGATCAGTGCAGTTTTGTAACCGTATTTTGCAGACCGGCCTACTTATAGCTTGTTTCTCCTGTGAATCCGTGTCAGTTTAACAACCGAGGCGTACATCCGGAAAGGCAAGGGTAGACTTTGCGTTAGACTGACGAGGCGTAGATGCAACAAGTTTATAAAATGTTTCACTGAAGTTCATTAATAGGGGCTTGCGACGTTTTGGGTTTTTTCTTTTTAACTTGCCTTGACACTACCACATTTGCACTGCTACATATCTTTTCTTTTTTAGAGACGATTAATTTAAAAATCTTGGAGAGACTACTGTCCTGACAATGTTCGATTCTCTTCCGGTTAAAGTTCTTGTCGCGTGCTCAATTAAGCTCCCTAATAACTAATTATTAACAAGTGCTTAGGCTTAAAGCGCTACTATGATTAAAAAAAAATTACTTCCTTTTTTCTTCAGATTTTGAAAGTGTGATTATTTAACACTTGACTGGCAAACCTTTAGCTATGATTTTTATTCAAAGGTTGTTTACTTTGAGTGTAAGTTTTTGACTTCACGGTCCGCAGTTACGCCCGTTCAATACTGACTGCCGACCTCAGAGAGTTGGGTCTAGGAAAAAATGACGTCATTTACTTACTAGCTTAAAATTTCAGCTTGTAAACGCAGCTTATTATATATGCAAAACACGAGTTTTAAAGTCTGAAAGCCTCAAACTCCAGTGCTGCATATTAATTCAGCCGCGTCCACACGCATTGCATTCTTAAACTATTCAGTCTTTGACGTCATTTTCTCCTCGATCCAGCTCTCTCAAGATTTTAGAGTTAGTAATGGCGGAAAATTAAACAGGAAAATTCTGGTTAAACTAAACAGGTGTCTGTTTTGAAATCAAGGCTAAAAACTTGGTCAAAAACACATTGTTTTGAAATCCAAATAAAAATAAAAACTAATGTTTTGGTCACAGTGGCCCTTTGAAGAAGAGCACCGGCTTTGGCGCTAAAGTTGTTTGTCATGTATTTGTCGTAAAGTGTCCCACCTTATTGTGGCGAATCTATTGTCGTCACAAGTGTTTATTACCTGGTCCAGCCAAGGTGCTCCAGACCATAAACTCCAGTCCCAGTATGGAACGGTCACAATTGGGTCCACTTTACGTAAAGTATTCTCCATCTGCAGCAGGTACCAGCGATGCCAAGCAAGAAACTGTTTTTTGTTATGAATGTTGTCAAACTCATTTGTATGTTTCTTGACCAGGCTTCTGTAGTCAGCCCGTGCGGATGCTTTTTTCAGTGTGCTAGTGAAACGATACCTGGCAGATTAATTAAAAGCAGTATGTGATAAGCTTCCATTTATGGTCGAAACTGTCTTTCTTACTAAGATTCAAAACATGTCCCGAGCGAACACATCCGATCTCTGTCTTTGTCGTCAGACTTTTACGTCCAGCTCGTTATCGCAGATTATTCAAATTAGATTGTGCTTGGTGAGAATAAATTTAAAGAGATTGCCACTAGGCCTATGAGGGCAAATGTTTCTTCGAAAATAGCATTTGTTAATTTTGTGATTTTTAAATAGATTGAGTTGTTGCCTTATTCTCTCCGATTTCGTTCCAAGAGCCCGCTTTTCTTTTGGTCAGCACCAAGAACACGGACCCTTGCCAATTCCAAAGCAGGAAGTCCGCCAATCACGCACTTCTGGCTCGTCTACGCAGACTCATAAATTGGGAACAACAGTGATTGCATTGCCAATTCACTACTTGCACAAATCCCATAATACACCTCTTTTACCCCCCAAAAATCTGCATAGGCATTGTTTTCGACTTCTCTTGGGACATTTTCATGTCCCAGGAGAAATTGCAAACAATGGTAATGTAAAAGTCTTGGGGGGTAATAGAGGTGTATTATGGGACTGTGCAAGTAGTGACTAGTTACAGAAATGGACTTTGACTGCGACTGCGCATAAATTGGCCCTGGCCTAAGTCCGTGATCTTGGTGCTGACCTAAAGAAAAACGGACTCTGGGGACAACAATGTGTTCTCTCCAGCAACTCAAGCATACACACAAACAACGTACGGAAGCAGTACTTGTTCTTCTCAGAACAAAAGAAACTAACGACAGGTTAAAGGTCGTCTGCGAAAATTGCTCATGCTTAAGTTTACGCACGAGCTTATAAGTAGGAGCCTCTATATGCACTATATCCTTGAGTCAACCTTTGCTTGTATCTTTCTATGTTTAGAACCAGCACTTCAGCAGGAGACTCACATTTACATCAATTTACATCAAATCGCACAATTTGCATACATGGTTTTTCCTATTTTTGTCTTCGTTAGACATTCACTTTGTTCTGATTGGCCATTTAAAACAGTGAGTGCTGAGCCGAAGAACTCGTGGCGATCTAAAAGTAGAAAGATACGAGCAAAGGTTGACTCATAGGGCTTGTATGGGGCAGAGGCTCCTGGTTTACGTCGTTAGCGCGAACCAGGCTTTCTAAATAATTATCCTTTCCCTATGAAGCTTTCTCTATCGACCAAACGAGCACTTTGCTATCGTGACATTTCAAATTTAAAGATATAAATAATGAGGTGAACAAAGCTGATACGAAACGTGACATAAGGAAAGTTCATTCACCTTTCTCCAGGAAGCATCCCGCTCCATTCCCTCCGCACGCGGCATGGAGCACTCAGTTTCCCGCCACGACACACACGCCGCTGACCTGGATGATCACTTACTGTGGAGCCTTCTTTGCAGGAACGCGAAAGTGTTACTGGGTAAAATTGCAATACAAATTAATAGCATAATATGAAACACTTATCACACAGATCAGAGGTATGATCACTCCGACGTATAATTACCCAATGCCAATGTCAAATGAAGGAACAGCAGGATCATAAACTTCATGTCTTTCCGCGGACCTGAAAAATAAACGGCTCCAATCAGAGAAAATGCTTGCAAAAACCTCAGTCATTTTTGTTTCTTCAGTTTTTCACGGTAAACCGATTCTAGTCAGGCTAAATGGCACCGCAAAGATCGAAGGAAAAATCGTACGCGGGCTGTGACTTGTCAGTTTAGTGGGAAAAGGGGGCGCAGTTTCCCGAAAATCCCGAACCTTTTAGGGCCTTTTTCGGGTGCATGCCCAGATCCCTCTGTATCTTAAGAAAAGCGAGGTCTTAACTAATAAGTCATCAAATTCTACAATCCTTTTACTCTCTGTTACCTCATAGAACAGGCCCTACTTGTTCAAAGGCCGCCGGATGACTTAATCGATCCGGTGGAAAAGTTCAATATCCGTCAGTTTCAATCCCTGCAAAGATCGCAGTATTCGCCCTCGTAACTGTGAATATACATACATCTAGTTAAAATTAAAAGATGGGTGAGAAAATCTTGGTTGATGTTTAACGCGAAGTATATTTTATACTCTGGATAGCCACTTATCCACTAGATTATTAAAGCAAGTGAATGGCAGTTTCGTAAATGTCTTTTCGTGCCTGAAAAGTTTTTGAAATTTCCGTGGAACACTTAGGCCCACGTATTCGACTTTGCGGTTTGCTAAGTTCATTTCTGTTGCTTGATTCAAAGACCTAGCTTGAGAAATAAATATCCAAATCAGGGCTGGAAAGAATCCTTGTTTTATCCACTTCAATTTATGCATGGCCCTCTTGCCAATCATGGAAAAATACGTGCAGTAACTTGAAGAACGCGGCCGTCCAATTAGATTAGTAAAAAGTTCGGACACCATCTTCGCATTCCGTCTTTGCCACTAAATTCGAAATTCATTGTTTCATTTTGTCACTACGGACACCGTCTATAGCTGACCGTTTTTCATCCAAAATTGGATTGATATGTTTACCTTATTAAAGGAACGAGTTTCCAATATCTTAGGCGAGGTTGGTCTTTGGTTTCCGAACAAATGTTTGTTGAAGCTATTCCCTGGGTGGCTCTGGGCGGACGTAAATGGCCTTCATTATGATAATCATCTCAAGTCAAACAAGCACAATAAAGCCTTTTTAAGACGTCAGCATGATGCTCTTGCTTTGAAGATAATTGGCAAAGAATGAACTTCAAGTAATGAAGAAAGTGCATATAACTCTCTACACTTAAAACATGGAACTCAAGCCTCGGAGTTTATAACTTTAAAGTTCACATGGCAACATTGACCAGTTACATTTCGGCTTTCAAATTAATCAAGCATCATGTCACAAAAGTATACGCTAAAACAAACAAACTGACAGCAAAATATTCGTGAATTTTGAGTTAAATTTAATGATCTGGTAGCGTAAAGTTAAACCCGGCATTCCAATAGTGCTCTTTCTTACTTTCATACTTTTGACTCAGAAACTCTTCTCTAGGAGAGACATGAGGTGGTTTTACGATAAAAAGCAAAAAGGTTTTCTGTAACGGAGTTTGCTAAGACCGGCCTGGATGGTAAATCAGTGTTGACACTTTATTACTAAAAACGGAATATGTATTGCAAGGTTTCCAGCTTATGTCGAAGGCAAGCTTAACTATTTGACTGACTAGAAGCGTTTGTAGAGGAACGGTTACAAACGGAACAAAGGCAAGGTACTTACTTTGCAAATTGAGACTGAACACCTCGCCACGAAACTCAACCTCTTTCTTCTTCTCGGAAACTCTTTACGACCGCTTTCTCAATTAAAAGTTGCCTCTAACACTGTGACAAGTGATTTTTAACCTCGCTTCGTAATTGGAATGTTAATGTTAACATTTACCTTAAATTTAAAGCTCATTGGCTGAGGCAAAAGAATGCACGTCACTCTTAGAAAGTTGAAAAGATCCTGGTTTCGCGTGGGCGGGTTAACTCAGTCTTAGATTTTAGATAAGAAGAACAAAACGTTTTGTTTCATGCTCCCCCAGGAAATTTTGAAAATTTAAGTACTCTAGGATGCATTCTGGTGCATCTGAAGGCTAAAATTTGCCAAACACCAGGATTTCATTGTGATCAACAAAGTAAGAAAACACTTAATGACGTTTTCCAGCTTAGCAAAACAACTTATCAAACTTGAATATTTTCTTAGAAAATTATCAATTGTCACTTTGCTTTAGCGTTCAATAAATGTTTTGAGAGAGCTTAAATTGACAACAAAATTTCCAAGCGATTTTATCTCTATGGGTAATCAAATGGTGACGCGTGAAATTAGGGAATAATTCCACGCGCGTTTTGTCCAAATTCAAATAATTTCCCGAGCCTTTAGGCGCGGAAAATTATTTGATTTTGGACAAAATGCAAGTGTAATATTCCCTAATTTCACGGGTATACCATTTGATTTGCTATTAATAACATGGGTGACAAATTACTCCTTAACTTTCAAACCTGGACGCCATTTTAGCACTATATGAAAAGTTGCCATAGCAACATTGTAATTTCACATGTGAAATTATAAATTAACGCTGAAATTTCGCTCCAAAATTAAGGGGTAATTTGTCACCCGTGTTATTATAAAAAATAATATTACTTTAATACTTTCTCTCCTCGAATCCTGCTCTGAGAAGCTGTTCAGTTTCTGCTAAACTATTTCGCTGGGCTTTTTCGCAGCCGCCATTTTAAAGCTCGGACTTTCCGCTGTCACAAACCAATGCTGGCCCTTTTATCAAGCAAAGGTAGCTCTGAATCCGCTCCACATAATTTTTTGAAACCTTGCAGAGAGTTTCATCTTGGCCTGCTGATCATTTTTTCGCGATAAAAAAAAAATGAGCTCACCGACCGAGTTCGTTGCATCTTGTTCAGCAATAATTGATATTTCACATGGTATAACATTGCTGTTAGGTGATTAATTATTATAGTGACAATTTACTAACAAGGTCTCTTGAAAGTGTTGAAACTGGCTTGAGCCACCTGCACCTTAAAAGTTGAACCAGCAGCTTTCTTCGAAAAATAACAAACGCATGCGCATGATGGAGCGTCTTTCACGCGCGCAAGTTTCCGTTTTTGTAGCGTCTGTAGTAACGAAATTCGATTTGACTTTTTCGTGGAGGTGATTTTTCTTTTGTGGGTTTTCTCAGGCTGTAACTTAGATAGAACGAACCGAAGGAAGAACGTGTGTTTTCAAGCATTGGAAGAAATTTTTTCCCTACTATTTTGAAAATTTCCTTTCGTTCTCTTTGGAACTGTCGTAATTGAATTAGAACGAACTTTGTTGCTAATCGAACACTTAAAGTATATTCGATCAATGGAGCGATTTGGTGGATCTCTGCCAGTGAAAGGATACAGCGGTGAATTGGCCGGAAAAAAACGAGTTCAACTTCCCTCAGATCGAGAAAAAGGTGAGAATGTTGCGTGTTTTGGTGCAAACATATGCGATCCCATAACGCTGTAGGTGGACCTACAGTGCTGAAGTTTATACTCCCTTTATCTGGATTATCCTATAATCGTATAGATTATTTTAAGTGGAATAAGAGAGCTTTTTAATTTGTTATGATTCACTCTGCAAATTGCGTAAAGCAGGTGTTTCCAAACAAGCTTCTTTGTGTTTCAAACTCTGTTTAATGTGAAACAATAAACAACTTAAAGTTAGATTATATTAAACATTGAAGACCTATTCGAAGTGGAACAGTTACTGTAAAGAGTTGAAATAGTCCACTTTGTTTATACCGATTGACAGCAAACACTTTCAAGTTTCTTTTGAATTAGTCAGAGTTACGAAATTTAAATTATTTCCACCTGGCCAGTCGAAAGACTATAATTTTTGTGCATGCGTGACTGTTGAGGCTGCATGCAAAATGTACAGTGCCCGGTGAATTTAATGCAATTACTATACACTGTCCAATAGAGCGATGTATTTATCGGTGTTAACTAGGGGATGCTCCAAAAAAAAAATTAGAGTGCTCCTAAAACGAGTGGAAGCTTTGTTCTTCTGATTTTAAGATAATTAAACTGCTCAAGTTATAGGGAAGATATCGTTGACGTCACCGATTGTCATTCATGTGCCAACCAGAGCCTCACTGGCTGTCGAAACAAAGGGTCTTTTGTTCCTGTGGTTGGCACATTTGAATAACAAAAGCAATGTTTGTAAACAATTATCTTCCCTTTATAATTGCATGCAGGAGGTATATATGTATATATAGAGTGCTGGGGACTGGTGTGGGAGCATTAGGCCTGACTGTACTAAATGGTTCAAATGCACTCTGAGCGCTCTGTCAGTAGTTTCGAGTATTCCGAATCATCACTGATAATAACATTTATAAATAGTCATTTCTTCACTTGTTGGGGTCGCTGTTGATATTGATGTGCCTAACAGGCAAAACAGGGGATTCTTTTGTTTCAGTGATTGGTGCATTTGAATATAAAAAAGAATGTAGGTAAACAGAATTATCTTCTCTATTGCTCTCAATTCAGTTATGATAAAAGCCGCACTCATCCATGAAATTGTACTGTGGTAGCTTTGCTTTCATTGTTGTGTTATAGTCATCTCAACAAACCTGATTGGTTTTTTTACCAGGCAACAGGAAAAGCCTTTCACATGTTAGAAACATTTTTCCTTTAAATTTAAAGATAATCCTACTACACGATAAATTCTAAGAATATCGGGTTTTGACCACACTAGTAAAAAGCAATGATGACCTTCTTTCTCTTCCAATTTAGGTTACAGCTCTTCCAGTAATTTATTTCACAGTACACCGAAAACAAAGGCAAGTTTACATTTAGTATTTTACAGTTAAGCCTCCTTATTCATCCAATTACGGAAGAGCAGTATCTTCCAGCATGTCACCTATAATGTGAAACATTAGGAGCAAACATTAATGCGGTGACTAGGCTGCAATGGGTGCCTAGTTGCTTCAGGCTACAGGCAAAAAGACTACTGAAAAATCAGAGTTCTAGGCAGGGTTAGAAACCTACCCATTGAGCTACAAGAAGTCTTCAGAGCTTAAGGTTGCTTATCTATGTTTTGAATGGACAATGTGGCCCTGACTGGACCGACTGGAGATACAATGTCATATTGTGCCGCAAATTTTCAAGAACAGTGATAGTTGTTTCAATTTGTTATGTGCCCATGGGTCAGGCTATGGTTAAAGGGCAACATTTACTGACAAACATTTTTCAGTTGTCTTGTGGTGTAACCAACAAGAACAACAACAACAACAACAATAATAACGTTACAAACATCTATAGTTGCATTTATTTTGTAGCGGTAACCTTCCTTCAAACTTCATTGTACTTACATGTAATACTACTGATTTGCCCGGAAATGCTTGTGCATCCTTGGTGGTATTAAGGAATGTCTCTAAGTACTGACACCTAATTTAGCTGGTTGAAAGACTGACCTACATGTTAATCACTGCCTGAAATCTTAATCGAACTGCAAGGATTTGGGGAATTTTTTATGATCCACCATCTGAAATACTTGGCTGGGTTCATCATTTAACCAATTATGCAGTTGTTGAAATGTCACTGTAAAAGTGAATTTTTTAATGAAACGTTTTTGTACCGAATGAATTTGTTCTGAAGAGGAAAAACAACAGTTACAGACTGTGCTCATAGTGATCTAATTGCTTTGATTCCTTGAGTTGACATTAGTATTCAGTAGCTTAATGAGAGTGGAGGGAATCCCTTCAGCTTGTTGAAAACGATAAATCCATCTTCTATTAATTACACTGTCTGATTACCTTATTACATTCTATAGCCTATAATTTCTCCATTTGCGTCAACATCACCAAGTTACAAACCCAGAACAACCAACGCAAGTTATCAGACTGCAGGCGTCAGTCCAGTGCGATCCTCGAGAAGCAAATCACCCTTGCGAAATACAAGTCCAATTCGTCAATCAGTTAGTCCACGACTGCATAACAGCTCACTTTCTCCCACCAGTAAACAGGTTTGTAGCATACCATTAGCATGTTTCTTAATGTTGCTATTAAAGGGAACCTCCACTAAAACAACAAAATAGCTTTAAACCACAGAACATAATGTTTACAATTGGAATTGCTCAATCTTTTTCCAATGAAAGCGTTTGTATTCGAGAAAAATAAATTCCAAAAACGCTTATTTTGGTTTTCAAATTTCCCGGGCGCCGCCATCTTGAATAATTGTGACGTAACTTGGTTGCCCTATTGTTCCAGAACAATCGCTCTTTGTGTCACAATTATTCAAGATGGCGGCGCCCATGAAATTTGAAAGCCAAAATAAGCGTCTTTGGAATTTATTTTTCTCGAATACAAACGTTTTCATTGGAAAAAGATTGAGCAATTCCAATTGTAAACATTATGTTCTGTGGTTTAAAGTTTTTTTGTTGTTTTAGTGGAGGTTCCCTTTAACCCATTCACTCCTGAGGATGCCTCCAGTTGACAAGTAAAATTGTCCGGTGTGAGACAGAGTAAAATCTGTTACACTAGTGACTTGCAATGTGAGTCTTATTCCCAGGAGTCAATAGGTTAATGGAGGGGACATAGTTTTAATTTATAAGCAAAACAACTTTGGGTGGAATGCTTAATGAGTTTGCCTTTAAATTCTAAAGGTCTCTGAAACGTCTCTTGGCTAAGACGAAACACTGTGTCAGACTAGCCACAAACATTTCAGGGTGTCTTGAAAACAAAGACCCCCAAGACCTAGAGACTCGAAAACGAAGAAAGTAACCCAAAACCCTCAATTTGGCTAACCCTAGGCCTAACTTAAACTAGGGCTAAAGTTGGTTTTTCGGCCTAGGGTTAGCCAAATGGAGGGTTTTGGGTTACTTTTCTTTATTTTCGAGTCTTAAGGTCTTTGTTTTCAAAACACCCAACATTTCACAAGTATGACGGTTTATTTAAACAAACCCTAGAAGACATTGGATATCTTTTGACCATAATAATTATTATTACATGGTGTAATGGCTGCAGTGAATTACTGTAACAGTAATTTAGGCTATATTAAAAGCACTGATTAACTTAAAGGTATTGTGGTAGTCAGTGTAAGCACTTCTCAGTATTAAACCATAATAATAATAATGAAAAAAATTAATAAGAAAAAAGTACAAGAAGAACTATTTTTCCATTATTTTATTAAACATTGCTAAGTCCTAAATTATGCTAGACATCAGACAGGAGTTTAAGCTCAGAAAAGTGCTTTTGTTGTTGTTTGGTGATGTGAGCATAATCATTAGGATTAGAACCTGTCCTTCAGTTATCATATTAAATATGTAAGTAAGTGGACACTTGTCTGTAGACTTGTACAGTCATGTACAACATATTACATAACGACAAGATGGTTATTATGCAAAATAGATCTTGTTTAATGTCACAATGCTCCTTGAACAGCTCTCAGATGTCGACAGTGATACAATCCAACGACAGAGACGCGAACTGCAGCTGCTTATAGGAGAGTTGAAAGACAGAGATAGGTAAATGGAGATTTTATTGCTTTGTGAGATTTAATTTTTCTAAACTTTGTACCATTCATGTACTTGTGCCTAATAGTTTCTTTTAACTGAAATTAAATGTAAATGTAAAAATGTAAAGCCTTTCAGGTTTAAAATGGAGTGCACTGTAATAAAGCTGTCAATTCAACTAGTTCACAAACAAGTTGCAGTTAATGATCATTTGAAACTACATACAACCAAATCAAATGAAACTTAACCAGCCGTTGCGTGTAGCATCCATCAATGGGAACTTTCCCATTTGCAATGCCTGCTTTTCCATGGTTAAATTTTGGAAGACGAGTAGGCTGCTTGCAGGTGGTAGTTTATGTTGCGAATCCAAGATTTGAAACCTGGCAAATCCGGATGCCAAACTGGATGTGTTATGATGAGAAAACACGGAAGTGGAAAGGGAAAGGGAGGATGAAAGAAAAAACCTCTCCTCTCACTTAGTTTCGCCCTTTCCCTCTCACTTTGTCACTAAGTCCCAGATCTTTCACTAACACAGTAAGGCTTTGAATCTCATGCCTGTAACAAAACTACCACCTGCAAGCAGGCAATGGTTTCATGGTCAAGTGACAACGAAAGAGGGATTAAAAAGTAAATCAGCTCAAACATTTTGCTCAACATCTCAGGGTGTGTCTCAAAATACTGGAAAAAGCATCTCTGAGAGTCTAGAAGTTCTAGCATTTCTGGGAGAACATGCACCCAGGACTCCCCTTGGGGCTAGGACCTTGGGTCCTTGCAACTCCTACTGGGACCAATGCAACTTTAAAAACACTTCTTGTTAAAGAAGCCATGCAACCAGTTTGCTGTTTCCAAATTGTAATCATTCTAGAACTTGCCACATCAAATCCACACAGTGCTGATGTGATGATATGAATCCAACCAAGTGATTGCAAGTCTAATGCCTTCTATTAAAAACTGAACTACAGATATCAGATTTTGATTATTTTCACTGGCTTGCTGGAAACAGGCTATCAGTGAGCATTTACTTCTTCTACCTAATTTGGTCAAGGAACGCATGTGAAATAAAAGCTGAGCTGAAAACATTTTTGCAGCTCTGAGAAAAATGGCTGAAGTTTAGCGAAGCCCTTTTGGAATTGACCAAGGCAGAAATCGATGCTTCAGTGGAAGATCGAATTATTCTACTTGGGCTTGCTGGATATAAAATGATTTTATATTAATGAACATCAGGTGCTTTTTCCATTTTTGGCGCGTTATCTATCACTTCATATCCAGGCGCCCTGGTAGAATAATTGTTAATAAAATAAGCACTGGACCACTCCACCCTTGTTAAACATTGATTTATAGTCTTTCAACTGTTGATTCATGCTACATTTCAGAGAATTAAATGATATGGTACAAGCTCATCAAAAGCAGATAGTGGCCTGGGAAGAGGACAGGCAAAGGGTAGGTCTTAATACAGGAGATTACACATTTGGCAGAATGCAGGGCCTTGTTGACACCTGGCTATAGTTACCTCCTTGTAATAAATTACAACTGCTTACTCTAACTTACACGAATACATACAGTAGGATGGATGATATAAGATATCTAACTAGTTTTCGCAGGATCAGCCGTCCAATTAAATTTAATTTGCAGGAATATTTTCAATTGATAATGTGTCACACTCCCCTTTAACATGTATTTCAGTTAAAGATCAGAAGTGCATCAGTATGTCTTGAACTGGGACCACAGGATTGTAAGTCTGCTTCCTAACCGCGTGCAGTGTCTAGCCACTTTGCATCGGCATCTACATTGTACAGTAAAAGAATACCCGTAATTTGGTTACAAACTTTTTTGCGGCTGTTATGCTCAGCTCAGCCTGGTACTTGGGATAAAATATGTTTAGAATTTTTTTGGAACTTTTATGTTGTTGTTGATGACAATCATTAAAAATAATTAATAATTAACTTTCTTTGCAATGTTTTCCTTTTTAGGTCTTTTCTCTTGAAAAACGATCTTCCAGGCTTGAGAGTGAGTTAATTGTACATGTGTGCTATATAACTTCTTGCCTGCTCTCGAAATGAGTCCATATGATCTTCCTGTTAGTCTCTACTTACATGTAACTCTCTGTTGGTTTAACATTATTGCCTATCTGGCTGTCTTCTTGCCAACTTTAACCTTTTCAAACATCATAAAGGAACTTATTTCAGCTTTTACTCTGAGAAATTGGGATGATTAATTTCTGTTACTAATTCTTCAGCAGGGGACCTCTTCTGGATGAAAGGGTCACTGTTAATTGACTTCCTGGAAAAACTGTTTTCCAGTTAATTAAAAGAGAATTTTGTGACTTTGAAGTGAAATAAATTTAATCTTCCACCACTTATTTATTATTTTGACTATCATTTTAATCTACTTCTTTGCAACAGGTGAATTAAAAAGTAGAAATGACCAATTAAAAGGCTTGCAAGCAAGGTAATGGTTGTAATTTTTTTTGCTCATCTTTCAGCTGTTTTACTAATGCTTTGCTTTACATATTTTGTAGAAATTGTAGTCGGTTGGTGAGAGGGGAAGGGGGGGGGGGGGGGGGCGAAGCTTTATGCCACTAAGGTTTGCTGTCCAAAAACACCCACTATGACCTACAGTAGTTGATTTTAATGATACCAAATTTTATTGTTTTTTTGTCCTTTTAATCTTGTTCTCCTATTAGCTAATTTTAGTAATTACATATTGGCTCCTTTTAATAGCCTCCAGGAAGCAAGTACTTTCCATAAAGCATTATAGTACTTAATAACCTGTGGACATGTCAGGTTCTAACATAATTTTGATTCTCTCTTTGAAAGTGTTCTCCAAAATTTAAGAAAGGTGGTGTGATGTTGCGATAGTGTTGTCATCCTTTCCTTTTCTTTTCTTTAGGCTAAAAGCTTGTGAAACAGAGGAAAAGAATAAAGTGAAAGAACTTGAAAATGCCCAGGTTTGCATTGACTCTTCAACAGTTACATGTATCCCTATATTTAACCATTATTCGCTGAAGGCGAAGTGAAAATTGGTTAATATTTATCAAGACGTAGTCAAGGTAAATATTCCCCAATATTCACTGAGCCTGAGGTGAATAATTGTTTTAGTGTAATTTTCAGCGGTGAATATCAAGAAAATGCAAAACAATGGGCTAAAACAAGATAAAAAGGCATGAAAAGTGCTTGATTAGCTTAGCAGCCGTGCCTCCAAAATGTTATATTCAGCGGGTAGCGCGGTGAAATGACACTAGTGTACTAAATTCTTATATTCACCGCTGAAAATTATACTAATAGTATATATAACCACACAAATGAATATGTGTGGTACGTCTTTCTGCACATTCTCAATTTTTGATTTTTTTGGCTATCTTCATTGGAAGTGATTAGCATTAGTACTATTTGAACACCTCTGTGCAAAGAGAAAACGAAAATGGCAACTAAACCTCCACCACTATTCACCTTGTAGCAATTTATCCCAAAGCTCAACTGTAAGGTTGAGTCAATCAAGAAACATTTTACGTTGTTTAATTCCTTCTTGACAAATTGATCTTAGAAGAAACTATAAATAATATCAATGTCCATCATCATGGGTTTACTTGCAGTTACAACTTCAACAAGTCTCGGAACATGCAAATACATCCCTCCATCAAGTACAGGAACTCGAAGTAAGTCCAATTCAAGATTATGAAATCGAAATGTCAGTTCTTCATGAGAGGCAAAAATCAGAGTAAACTTTATTTGGATAGACAAGAGAACCAACAAATGTAACCCACAATTGCCACCACGTTCAGGGTGCCTTAGCGGTTATGAACTGCCCCTCCCAACTCAGCAACCCGGGTTATACCCTGACCATGAGATCATCAGTGTGGGCTGATATCGATACCCTCGATTGGGATAACCTCTGGTATCCTTCCCTTTCATTGAATTTGTTAGGAAATTAACCCGAGACATGTTGATACAATGAAAGGGCCCTCGTGGCGGGGTTTTGTTTAATAGATCAATTATTTTTGTCTATATACATTTTACTGTGAATGTGTATAAGTGGGGTCTAGATTTTGTTTGTTATGTCAAACCACAAAAAACCTTTGTAACCTTGACTGACGTACATACTTCATTCTTTGCTCACCTCTATTCCATAGGAAAAGAATAGTGCCTTAACATCGTCTATGAGAGAGTTATCAAATACAATAGGACAACTTCAAGCAAGAGAACAAGAACTTTTGACAAAACTCAAACTAAAAGTGAGTTCTTTCTTCTTGGCGACGAAAAGTGAGCATTTTGGAACAATTCTCTGTTTATGTGGTGGTGGGGGGAATGGAGCTCTAAAATCAGCCAAAGCCTTTGAGAGCCGTTCTTTTCCCACCAATTAGAGAGCTTAAGCAACGACAAGGGCGACGGCAACAAGAACGTCACAAATTTACATATTCAGTCGACAAAAACAATAGCTTTGCACGCCCTGCACGTGCGTTTTTGTCCGTTTCTTTGCCGTCGTCAGCAAAACTACAACGTGAAATAGCCAAATTTGAGGTTTTATGAAGAACGTCAGCACTTGAGGATAAATTTCTCCCCTAAATTAAGCGCCGTTCCGACCAGTGTCATTAGGGAGTTTAAGCAAAGACGACGGGTACTGCTACGGCAACGCCACAAAGCAAGAATGTTCTTGGTTAAAAAAGGAAAAATGCTCGTGCTGCACGTGCAACACGAATTTCCGTGCATTTCTCTGCCGTACTCCACCAAACAACAACTTGAAATCACCAAATTTTAGGTTTTGACGACAACGTGAGGATATAGTAATGAAAAAGTCATTTTCAGTTTTGACTTTAAAACGGTTCGTACCCATCCAGTTACTGGATAGTTCGCCTGTATTGTACAAAGTGAACAAGACGAAATAATCGCGAAATACTTGTGATAGCCCTAAGTTATTCTTTTAACTAACGTTTTCGTTGCCGTAGTCGTTGTCTTTGCTTTTTGAGGAACTCCCACACCCTTGTCATATAAAATAGGTTGAAATAGTCACGAAGCAATTACAGTAACGCGAATTTATATTTTGTGATGACGTTCTCGTTGCCGTCGCCGTTGTCGTTGCTTAAGCTCCCCATTTGTGAATTATCACGATTTACTTGTCCTTGGATTTTTGACAAACTTGAGGTAAGTTACAGGAGCTCATCAAGGAGAGTCTGTATCTCCACTATTTCCTTGAGTCAACCCTTTCCCGAGTAACTTTATTTTTAGGAAAAGGTTTTTCTCGCGAAAAGTATCATTTCCCTTGACGCTGAGATACCGTATTTACTCGAATAAGCGCCGCGGCGCTTATTTCATTTTTCGCGCCTCAAGTGCGGCGCTTATTTATAAATTGGGCGCCACAAAGAAACATTCCCTTTTCCATTCTGTCTGTACGGAGATTAACAAAAAAGTCTTTTGCCACTCTTAGGCGTTTTATTTAGTGGACGAGCAGTGAAGTATAATCGCTTCGAACTGAAGAACATCGGTTTTGATGCAAATAAATTCCCCATGCTGTGTTAGAGTAACCTGTTAGTGTTATTTTCAATTTAACGAGGTTCCTCGAATAAACGCCGCATTGGAACCGCGGCGGCGCCTACATTGTATTTGCTTTTTTGTCCCAAATGCGGCGGTTATTCGGGGGTGGTGCTTATTCGAGTAAATACGGTAGCTCTGTTTTGATTAGCTCGGGAAAGGATTGACTCCTAGGCCAAGTA
Organism: Montipora foliosa; assembly: GCF_036669935.1. Lineage (NCBI taxonomy): Eukaryota > Metazoa > Cnidaria > Anthozoa > Scleractinia > Acroporidae > Montipora > Montipora foliosa. The sequence continues at coordinate 28,993,356 of NC_090879.1, forward strand.
TGGGAGATACATGTAGAGGCTCCGGCTAATAATAAGAGATTTACGCGAATGTATGTCTGCTGACACTGATGCTTGTGCTAATAACAGGATAATGACATAATGGAAGCAAATGTGGGCTTAGGGGAATTACAACAAAAGATCAAAAGATTAGAAGGTTTATGCCAGGTTAGTGAGCTTAATAAACAATTACCTCTCACTTTTAAACTACTATATGTGTCGTTTTCTTTTTGTCATTTATCTTTTCACTTCCCAAACAAATTTTACCTCTCCTGTACCTACATGTGTTTTTTTGCAGGAACTTAGAAAAACAGAAAGCACTCTAAGGACAGAAAGGGATCAGTGGAGAGACCAAGCAGCAGCAAACAAACATGAAGTGGAGAAATTGAGAGGTACAGATTTTTTTATCTGTCTTCGATGGGTACCGTGGCACAAAGTTGTCAATAGAAAGAGTAAAACGACTAACTTCTGAAGACGAGTTAGAGGATGTCGAAGTTCAAATAGTTACCAACTTATGCATTATGTTTCAGGTGGGATCGGTGAGACCAAACCAGAAATTTTGATGCCCAATCACGGACAATCAAATAGGGATATTTAGGCCTCGTCCACAGTCACGTATTCGGCGGATATCTTTGAATCTGCAACTTTTTCTTAGCGGATTCGTCTTCCATCCACACGTATCCGGCGAATACGACATGTGAATCCACATCTTTTTTAACCCCCTCTCCAAAGTTTGGAAAGTTTTGAATACACAAAGAATTTGGAATGGTGTGGACGGTCGAATCCGGTTTTTTTTCAAATCCAATGACGTTACAAACTCAGATCCAGTCTTTACCGCATAAATGTTCAACATGGCCGCTGAACGAAAATGCTATCGCTTCTTCCAGGGAAGGCTCGAGTGGCTGGTGGCGAGCGCAAATTTACATTGCGAGGGAGACGTCTGGGAACGAGGCAGCTATCGCAGCTTCTCTTGTAGGCAGCTCGCACGCCTGATGGCACATGCTCTGTTGACAATTCTCATAGAGGAGTCCTGGATGCTAGAACGAATCCGGATACGTATTCGATTTGAATACTTGAAAATTTTTGAAGACGCAGACAAAAAGTTGCGGATTAAAAAACGTGTGGACGGGGCCTTGGCATCGCGTCTGCCGTAAACGGCAAAAGGCTGAAATTTGCGTTTTGTTAGAAGTCAGTGAAACTTGTTTTCTTTGAAAAGAGACCGAAGCAAGAATATGAGAAATGTCATACTTTTATTACACGAAGAGCAGCCTGCCGCGTTTTCCTTTTGCCGTTTCACGTAAAACACGATGCGAAATCCCTCTAATGGGCAAAACAGATACGTGTAGCTGGCTGCGCGGGAAAATATTTTTCAGCGAGTCATATTCTATTTTGTTTTGTCTCGGATTGGCTAATTATCAAGCGTTGTTGACGACAGAAAGGTGTGTCGTGTTTTTTGTGTGTTTTTGGTGCCTGGAATCAATAATGGCTCAGGTCATAGTTAGTAGAGGGGATGCTCAGATTATGTGGTTTCTTCGATGTTCAGTTGGTCCTATATTTGGCTTTGTTTGGTCCGGTCAAGCGTAGTAATGCAGCCATTTTGTTTTGTTTCGACGCTTCAAAAAACTTCTCTTTAGTTGTTACGGTGTGACGTCTGTTCCCTCGCAGGTGATATTAGCAAACAATTCAGTGATGCAGATGAGTTTCAAGCTGAACTTGCAAAGGTAAAATGACCTGTCGTTGCCTTCCTTGTCCTTTTACCCACCAGAATAAAATATTTTGTCACAGCAATGCATTCTTTAATTGATTCTTCCAGACCAAGCAAGAGGTGTTAGTCCTGCAAAAGGAGCTTTTCTTATCAGGTAATTGTCACAGAACAATTATGCAACTTTGCATTTGGTCCCTAAAACCGCGATTTTATCGGTCAGCGCTTAGAATGAACGCTGAGGTAGGTACTTTATATATCCCTGGCCGTCCTTTAGCGTCCTTCCTCATCTCTAGCCGTCCTTTAGCGTCCTTACACATCCCTAGCTGTCCTTTAGCGTCCTTACACATCCCTAGCCGTCCTTTACCGTCCTTACACATCCCTAGCCGTCCTTTGGCGTCCTTACACATCCCTGGCCGTCCTTTAGCGTCCTTCCTCATCTCTAGCCGTCCTTTAGCGTCCTTACACATCCCTAGCCGTCCTTTAGCGTCCTTACACATCCCTAGCTGTCCTTTAGCGTCCTTACACATCCCTAGCCGTCCTTTAGCGTCCCTTGCCATCCTTTAGCGTCCTTACACATCCCTGGTTTTGAACAGGGTTTAGTCCCGCGAATCATGCACTTCCTGTTCACCTATACACAGTGTCATAGGAACAAAGCAATAATGTTTGCTTACAGTTATTTATTTATTACATCTTTGTTATAGTTTATTTTGCATAAAAGTGGTTGGCGCATATTTCGGAACTATTTTGACCGAAATAGATCCGACAAAACCAGTAACAGACTCACAAAATGTTTAAACTTGAAGTCGTTTGAAGCGTCCTGATTGGTTCACGAATTCTTGGTTATCAGCTTATGAGCCGTATTTTCGCGCCAAGGGTTGCCAAGCGACTGAAAAATGTGAGGCAAAGAGCAATATTTCGAGAATCAAAACGTTTAGCATTTACGAAGATTTAATAAAAGAATTACTGTAGTGCTCAGTGGTTGTTTGATACGAGATGGCAAAAGCCAACTCGGCGCCTTGCGGCTCGTTTCCTATTTACCATCTCATATACAACGACTGCGTATAATTATACCGGTAATAGCAGAGAGCTTATCCTTGACTGGGAGGGGTTCTGGGAGGGTTGTCTAAGGGCCGATTTACTCGGTACGATTTTTGTCGCATGCCACAAGCTTACGACAGGCCTACGACATGACTTACGATTGTCGCAGCGTTTTGAAATATGTTTTAAAATGCTACAACATTTTTCTGTCCTAGGCCTGTCGTAAGCTTGTCGCATGCGACAAAAATCGTACCGTGTAAGGGCCGATTTACACGGTACGATTTTTGTCGCATGCGACAACAGCTTACGACAGACCCACGACACGATTTACGATTGTTGTGTACGTCAGAAAAAATGTCGTAGCATTTTAAAACATGTTTTAAAATGCTGCGGCAATCGTAAGTCATGTCGTAGGCCTATCGTGAGCTTGTCGCATGCGTCAAATATCGCACCGTGTAAATCGGCCCTAAATCGGCCTTTATACAGCTCCACTATGCCCAGCTGTTGTAGGTGTCACAAAGTGACCCTCTAATCATGACCAATCAGAACCCTAGCAAAAAAAGTAATACACATGAAGTTCAAGCCCTTTATTAGGCTCGAATAGACACCTTGTCACACACCGTAACGTATATGCAAAGTATTATGAATCTCATGATGCAATAGACCTTTTTAGCTTGTACATTTTGTTTTCCCATTTCAGACTACGTGATGTTACTCTAGGGAAAACTTTCTTTCAAATGTCGTCCCATGCACGATATGTACGCATAACTTATGAAAAAACAAAAGGAAAATTCCCTTGAGAAGATCACGTGGCCTGAAATGGGAAAACAAAACGTACAAGCTAAAGAGGTCTATTGTAGTGGACTTGTATGTTAACTTGATAGGAAACTAGGAGAGAAGAGCCACACGGAACAGCGCGTCGATTTCTCTCTTTCTCTGGAGGTCCCGGTTAAAAAGGAGTTTAGCATGATAGGTTTTGGAATCAGGACCGGTTTATTGCCAAATTTAGCCTCAGCTCAAGATAAAAAGAAAAGTTGATTTAGCAACGGACATTTTTGTATTCACCAGGCGAGAGAGAAAAAAGAAAAGATCAACTACTGGACCTGCAGAAGTCTAAACAGGAAAGAACCGATTCAGAACTTCAAAGCCTACGGCAGGTATAAAAATGCGCCGCGTTTTTTTATCATTACAGTTACGGATTAAGAAATGAAGTAAAGAAAATAAATGTTATAAAAGAAAACAAGTCGGCGACTTGTCTCCAAATTAAAAGGAAAACGAAATGACGTCTTTGACTAATCAAGTTTGATCATTTAAAAAACAAAGGTGTCGTAGAGCGTATGCACGTGACGTTGACGTGATGGACATGCACGTGGTGTAGGTACTCGTGCTTCGCGTGCACTTGGCGGCCGTGCTGTTGTCCAAAAGTAATCTCTAGGGAATGAGACTTTTTGTGCTGATGTTTTGTTTCGTTTGGGTAAAAAGTAATACGCTGCTGATCAGGTGAGACTAATTCATTGCGTGTTAAAAAAAAAAAAGCCGAGTTGTTTGGCAAGGTAGGAATTCAGAGTGACATGACTGATTGTCAACAACTCGTCCCCTACTCAGTTGAAATGAAGTCCTGGTCAAATTCTCATTCCCGTTTGACCACAACTGTTTTCCTCTATGAACGATTATCATCAACCCACAGGCTTCGCGCCAGCTGACCCCATTGCGCCTTATCGGCAATGTATACTTCCGGTTCAAGATTTTATTGTTCGCAAACAAACCAATGAAAAAATGTGAATTTCCTTTGTCTTCTGAACCCTTCTTTTTCTCGTGCGAAGGCCGCGCTGTCTAAGAGAAACGACAGGATCTGGGAACGGAAATGGCATTAATAGGCCAATTTCGATATATTAAAACTCAGTCCTAAACAATTAAGAGGCATCATCTCGAGGCTCTAGGGAGTGATCTAATACAAATCCTTATATTTATTCCCCAGAGCCTCGAGATGATGCCTTTTGTTTGGGACTGAATTTTAATATATCGAAATTGGTCAATTATTCGTGGACCTCTTAACCACAGCTTTAGTTTCCCTCTTATTTTCTTTCTGTAGATCTGTGAGCGACAACAACGCGATATTTCGTACATGCAACTACAATTGCAAAGTTCCCACGACATGATTTCTAAACACGTTACAGAACCTGAGTAAGTATCAGTTGTTAACGTACTCGCGGTTCATTAGGGATTAGGGAGCTTACGAAACGACGACGCCGACGGCAACGACGACGCTACAAAACAATAGGTTTAGTGAGCAAAAACAATGGCTCTGCACGCTTTGCACGAGCGTTTTACATTTTGGTACATTTCTTTGCCGTCATCTCCTAAATGACGACGTGAAATGACAAAATTCAAGGTTCTGTGGAGGACGTTAGCACATGACGATGAATTTTCAGTTCTCTCTCTACGCTTCCAACTCACTCATACCAGTTTAATTCCTCGACAGTTATTACACATTTTTAACGCGAAACGACATGAAATAGTTTCGTAGTGATATGAATAACGCGGACTCGTATTTTAAAATGAAGTCCTCGTTGCCGTCGCCGTCCTCGTTTCGTAAGCTCCCTAGTTTTACCGACGACGACGGCTGCGGCAACGACAACGCCACAAAGCAAGAATATTATTGGCTAAAAAGGGAAAGTTAATCGTGCTGCACGTGCGGCACACATTTTTGGTACATTTCTTTACAGTGCACTCCACGAAACAACGTGAAATCACCAAATTTTAGGTTTTGACGACAAAAGGAGCAGACGACGATAACCCATTCACTTTCTATCCCCAGTTTAAAACCTTTCGTACCCTGAACCAATTACAGGATAGTTCGCCCGTATTTTACAACGTGAACAAGACGAAATAATCGCTAAATACTTACGATAGCGCTGAGTTATATTGAAGTGACGTTTTGACGTTGCCGCTTACCTTGCGTAACTCCCTGTTGTTTGCTTTTTTTGTTCGTTTGTTCGTGATTTCCCGCATTATAAAAGAAATGGCGATGTAGCATTTTCCATGGCGCCTTTTGTTCACATGTAGCTAGTAAAAGTTGTGCAGGCAAATCGTACCTTTTTATGGTGTATAATGGCGGTAGCGGTTCTGTAAAAATATGACTGGTATAAGAGGCGTTACAGTGTTCAAAGAGGACAAAACTATTTACGGCTGAAGTTCTCCACAAATCTCTTCTTAGCGAGTTTAAACAAGCTTAGGGCAACGGCAACCTCAACGAAAACTCCACTTCAGGATATAACTTCAATAGCGCGAATATTCCATATTTTTACGGAGGAAGTGTTGTATAGGTGGTTTGCAACCAATCTCTAGAGACACAGATAACAATGCTGCGATGCACAATTGCTGGTGGACGAACAAAAGGAGCCAATGAGATATCTTTTGTTTTCGTCGTCGTCCCCCCCCCCCCCCCCCCCGGGTAGGGTCGTACCTCTTGTTGAGCACTACATTTCATTGGCTGTATAGTGTCGTACTTCCTATTGTTTTCTGTGCTAAATTCATTGTTATCTTTGTTCGTTCTATTTTTCTTTTGGCCAATCCTGAAGCCCGTCCAATGAGATATACGACACGACCCCAAAGTTGGTCAATTGACCTTTTTAGCTTGTACGTTTTGTTTTCCCATTACAGACCACGTGATGTTCTCAAGGGAATTTTCCTTTTGTTTTTCCGTAAGTTATGTGTACATATGCACGTGCGTAAGACGACATTTGAAAGAAACTATTCTCTAGAGTCACATCACGTGGTCTGAAATGCAAGCTAAAGAGGTCAATTCACGTCGTTGTCAAGACGAGAACGGCAGCGAAATATATCAAAATATAAAACGCACGTGCAGAGCTATTGTTTTTGCTCATTAAACCCATTTTTGGCGTTCTCGTAAGGCTGGATTTCACTAGCGAATGAGTCGGGAGTCGGAGTCGTAGTCGGAGTCGTAAGAGCGCTTATGACTTGGTGAAAATCAAAGATCGGAGTCGTAAGCGGAGTCATAGGGCGCTTTCCATTTAACAGAACTGACCGGCCAGACCGGGCATTTGGAAAGAATAACTCTACAACACATTCAAATTAACACACTTCGACGATCATATCTACTCCTCCAGAAGAATACGAGGGAATATCATGCAAGTGTTCCTTCAAATGTTGCATTTTCTTTGGAAAGTAATGGGTCTGGCCGGTCAGTTCTGGCAAAAGGAAAGCGGCCATAAGCTCGACGGAATCGGAGTCGGAAGAATCAGAACGTTTCCATTTTCTACCGACTCCGCTTATGACACGGTCAGTTATGATCCAGTGAAAACTAGATTGTCGGAAGCAGAAGCGGAAGAACCAACCAATCACAATGCTTGGAAGCGATCATCGTGATTGGCTTAGTCTTTCGCTTCTGCTCCCGACTCCGACAATGCAGTTTTCACTGGATCATAAGCGACGGAGTCATAAGCGGAATCGGTGTTCTGCTTCCGACTCCGACAGTTTGATTTTCACCAGATCGTATCGCTCTGCGTTTCTGATTACGACTCCGACTCCGTCGCTAGTGAAATCCAGCCTGTAGGCGTCGTCGTCGCTCTTGCGTAAGCTCCCTTTTTGCCATTTCGCGTTGTTTTGCACGGTTTGTTATAGAAATGTACTAAAATGCGCGCCGCACGTGCAGCACGATTATTTTTCTATTTTTTCCACGTTTAATAATATTCTTGTCTCGTGGCGTTGCGGATGCCCTAGCTGCCGTCGTCTCCCAACAACATCGTGGCGTTCCATTTTTTTCTCATTCCATCGTAATTCTTATGCTTCCCATGCAGTGGGATCTCTGAGTTGGAATCTAATCCTCCAGACGAAGAAAAGAAACCAATAAGCAGCCTCTATGGCCCGTCGAGTTATCACCTCAATGGAGACTATTTGGAGAATCAGGTACTAGTTAACATTTTGAATGTTCAAGCTTATCAAACCTCAGTATCCCTCGGGGGAAGGGAAGCGGAGCCAGCTAAGCTCCTTAGGGATCCCTGATTACCCCTGATACCTTACGGGGTTCGTGCACATGACGTGATGGTGGTGAAGACAACCAAATGGCCGCCATTTCGTGTTTCAAACAACATGCAACCTTCCAAGAATTTAACAATTTCACGCAACAATGATTTTTTTCGGCTAAAAAAAAAAGAGAGAGACTGACCAACGGTATTAATTAAAAGATGGGTTTGGCTGGAGTGATCAATCTCGATGGCTTATAGCCCCCTCCCCCCCGTGATTTCCATTTTAGCGTAATTTGCAAGCGATTTTTCCTGTAAAATATTGAAGAAATCTTTGTGTCGGGGAACACTGAAAAAATGAAAACAGATGCCCAGCTTTTCGGTATTTTTGAGAGAGCAGGGATGGTGCAGTGGTGAGAGCACTGACGCCTCCCACCAATGTGACCCGGGTTCGATTCCCAGACTCGGCGTCATATGTGGGTTGAGTTTGTTGGTTCTCTACTCTGCACCGAGAGGTTTTCCTCCGGGTACGCCGGTTTTCAATTTACAGTGTCCCTAATTAGTGCTCCAGCGCTAGAAGATTAGACTCTTAAATATAGTTTCTTTCCTTTCCTTTCCCTGTGTACTGAAAATTGCAAATTGTTTATGTTTATGACTCATCTGTAATTAATTTGACAAGCGTTGCTTTGACAATAGAATGCGGGACATGATAGGCCCTTTCCGAGTTCATATCTGCCTCCTCTTCAAAGCGAGTCTAAGTGCAAAGCTTTTGTGATGGGAATTAGTTCTACTTTACATATGAATGAAAACTAATTTTCATAAGAAAAACTTCGCACTTAGATTCACTTTTAAGAAGAGGTAGACATGAACTCGGAAACGGGGTGTTCTTTTCTTTAGAGGGAAAAAAGAACGCCTGATCGCGGGTTATCTCCTTTGAAGAAATTTCTGCCCTTTTAAAGGGCGGACGTTTTGGAACTCGAATCCTGAAATCCATTTTTCAAGGGAAAATTCTGTCTATGGGTACGGCATAAAAACAGCTATGTCTTTTGAAATTGAAGTTGTTACACATGGCACAAACATTTTCCCATAATTTTGCATTCGATGTTTTCTAACACTCGTTGAATTTGTTTTCAAGGATCAGTTGTCAACCAAGTCACTGGATTTTGATGGTACGTATTTTCGCCTCTGGTTATTATTGGAGTGTCATCTTTTTCGAGGCCGTGCCATTCATTTTCGTCGCCAGCACTTGTAACCGTTGGCAAAGACTTGTACTTCTTTTTGCTGAGACTGTGTAGAATAGCCGGAAGCATGATCCTATGACTTGGAGCGAACAACTTGTACCATATCCCTAGTTGAGTTATGGTTTTCTGAGGTTTCGTGGAGAGGCCCTTCGTTAGAGCGAATTGACGAAGACCTAACGCTCGAAACCTCATTTTTCCACCGGCAGTGGTTAATTCACTTTTATCAACTCTATTTTACCTACTTATTTTTTAGCATGCATAGCCAGCGCCTGATAGTACATGGCAGGAGAAGCCAAATATAGATGGTCTCACAAACCGAGAACCCATAACAGAAGTGTGAATTATAAACTCCAAGTCGTGGGTTCCTGCGGGAAGTCCCGCTGTACTTCCTAGTTCAGAAACAGCCAGTGGTCCTTATTCTCGGTGCTGACCGATAGAATCGTGGTCCCTCAGAACGCCTGTCACTTCTTTGCATGACACTGAATATCAATCACGTCTATCGTAATTTGATTCGTTCTTCAAAGAACACCTTCTTATGGGAACAATAGAGGTCAAAATTTCCAGGATATTCTGCAACATTCCTTTGCTTTTTACAGTTCTGGTGTAAAATTACTTTCCTTTATTTCTCATAGCACCAGTTTCTAAGAGCGTCGACGATGACTTGGCAGCTTATATTCCCGGTAAGATTCGCAAATTGCTTTAACATGGAAAATAAGATACGTTTGAGAAAAATACCGAGAACGGGGGTTTTAGACCATGCGCACCTCAAGGGTCGAAGACCTTGTTGCTGAGCGTTTTTGCTTGGAAGAGTGAATTATTCATTCTCTATGACAACTTTGAACTCTATAGTATTAATCCAGTTTTTAACATCCCTTGTTCATGCTGTGCAACGTAAATAAGATGGAATCAACGCGAAACACCTGCGATAGCGCAAAGTCATATTTTGAAATGACGTTTTCTCTCATCTGTCTAATAGTGACGTTAGTCGTTCAGGAAAAAACGTCCCTTTTAGCTTTGTTGCCAGCTGTGAATTTTTAAATGGCCGGAGAACGCAATAAAGGACATTAAGGGTTCCTAAAGTATTTTAATGTAAAAAGAAAATTCTGAATATTATTGAATACTGCTTTTGGATAATATGAAGAATCAAGCAAGTCTTGGAGGGTGTTACGCGTAACTCGTCGGCCTTTGACTTGAACTTCTTTTGATCGTAACACCTTCATTGATCTGCAGATCGTGATCTTAATATCATCATCCATCAATATTCCTATTTGTAAGATTTCACTCAAACGTTGCGGTCTAACGAACCATTGATGTCTGTGTTTCTCTGCATCATTAGATGAAACTCAATTTACAGCCTGAGAATAATAATAATATACATGGAAAAAGGATTCAGCATGCTCATTGGCAGAGAACACGTCAATTAGTCCCAAAGATAGCAGAAAGATGAAATTGAGTGTAGAAAGTTGAAATTTAATACACCACTTGCGATACGTTAAAATTCAGCTTGGCAGCGAGGCCTAGAGGACACAAACAAAGGAAACTGAACTTTGTGTCCTCTAAGCCTCACTATCAAGCTGAATTTAAGGACGGTGCCTACTAATTAAAGATATTTTGCCCCGGTTTATGATTATGCAGCAAATGTAGATCTTAACAAGTGTTATTGAAATCCAAAAAGAAAATTGGGGGTAACCCCGCATTTTTCAAAGATAATTGATGAATAATATTTGTAAAAAGCTTTAAAATACAAAGCAATGTGTGGCGTTCTTTCTCAAATTAAAGCTTAATTACCTCTCAAAAACGCAAGGTTACCCCCAATTTTCTTTTTGGATACCAAGAGTACTTACTAAGATCTACTTTCTCCGGATAGTTTTAAACCGCGCAAAAATATCCCTGTATTAGTAAGCATCACCGAAATCCGAGTTTCTCGAGATGCGCAGAACGTATGCGCAATAATAATAGTACTCACCGTCCTTAAATATATCGAAAGTGGTCTATTGATTGACAGGAAAGTCGCGAAAGCGCAAAAAAAACAAAATGGCGGGCAGGTTTGGAGAAGGTAACAACGTCTTAAATCAGAACAAAATCACATAACAAAGCACAATGTCAATCACTCGAAATCATGTGATTACCAATAACCAGTGAAAACAGAAAGGACATTTTTGATTGCTTCAGTGCTTTTTTTCAGATGGTGGCGGACTTTCCGCCCTCTCGATGCACGCCACAGCCGGAAGCGATTTGGCGGACGATTTCGACAACCTCTCCCAGGATCCTTCGCAGTCTGCTGTGACATCAGAGAGAGGCTTCCCGGGCTCTGGTGTCGAGACTTTCGCTCCGTCAAGGTGAACAGAAGAATCTTTTTTTTTTTGTTTGAGTTAAGAGAGGTTTTTTTAAACGGGCTGTGTCACAAAAATTAAACCAAATTCAGCGACTGGGAACCAAATCAAGCGAAACGTAAAAATAACTACTTAGAACACTGAAAGAAGGTTTGCATAAAACAGCAATTACAAAAAGGAGGCATGAATGGGCAAAATCGACGAAGATTTAAGTGGGTTGCAGTTGCCGGTTTTTTGTTTTTCAAAATAATTGTTCAGCCTAACAGTTTTTCAAAGTTTATCTGTGTTGTTTGTAGCTTAAATTATGTATGCTGGACAGACATTTTTTTAAAAGATCAGTGTACGTTTGAAGTGGGGTTGTAATCTCGTTACGAGCGCAAACACCAGAAATA
>NC_090879.1:29012546-29015046 GCF_036669935.1 Montipora foliosa
GCTAACACGCAAGAAATGAAATCGTATCAAACGAGTTTCTTCCATTTTGGCATAACGCAAATTTTAGTACGGCGTTTGCAATCAATCTCTTTAGCTTTACACGCTGTGCACTTGCGTTTTTCATTTTAAGACATATCTTTGCCGTCCCAATAAGGTGACATAACGAGTTGACAAAGGTCCTTTCACCGTCGCAACGTAAAACGTGAAATAACCAAATTTAGGGTTGCGTTCGATTGATTCCGGAATAGGAATACTTGGAATAGAAGTTAGAAATCCTTCGCTTTTACGGAGATTCACATTAAAATTGTCAAACACCTGCTGAAATGATATTTTAAACAAATATTTATTATCCTTGTTGCTTCAAAACACCAGACGTTGACCGAATGCATAAATGGCGGCCAAAAATGTACTCTTTTGTTTATGTACTCACTAGCCTCGCTATGAAGCAACCTTTCTTTTGTGTTTTGTCCATGCAAACGAGGCTAGTGAGGCTAATTAGCTCATAAACAAAAGATTTTTTTTTTTTGGCCGCCATTTGTCCATTCGGTCTATACCGTTTTAAATCATCACTCCACGTATTCTTATTCCAGAATAGGGTCGATCGAACGCACCCTTAATTAAGGTTTGTAGTGTACGTCCGCACGCAAGCGTAGATCTTTATTTCCATCTCTTAACTTAACCCTTTCATTCCCACGATCGAAACGTTATTTCTCCTAACTGGTGCAATGGATTTCTTTGTTGGGTGGTCATGAGAATTTGGTGTTATATCAAGATCACACCTCTTAAGCTGATACTATTCTCCATTGCCAATACCTGCGTGACTGACCTTTCATAGAAGTTGTTTGGAGGATTTACATGCCGGGAGTCTGGCATGTATAACAGATATATTTAACAATTATTCCAGGAGCGAGCGTTGGATATGAGATGATAGATAGCCAACGAGGCGCGTAGCGCCGAGTTGGCTATAATCATCTCATATCCAACAAGCGCGAGTGAAATAATTGTTTTATTAACGCCACCAAAATATAGAAAACTAGACTACAATAAAAATAAAAAGGCCCAAAAAATCACGCATATGCTTGCCGTGTTTGTAGATCATGGTATAATGGCTCATAACCCATGATGGCTTAGCCAATCAAAACTCTCGAATTGATTATCCAATGATCCAGTTTTTAATAATCTTGGATATATCTAGAATACTGCTATCATATTAATTATTTGTTGTTGCTCTTTTCGTCGTTGGAACTGGAACCCTGGAGCCCTCTTAAAAGCTAATCTTTTCAAAAAATGTGTTGATCATTAGTTGTGACATCCATTCTCCGTTTTGTCTTCTTTCTAGGCCTCATCTGATTTCCTGATGAACCCCACCCACATGGGGTCTATAAACAGCCCAACTACATACAGTACGACATAGTTATCGATATCGAAGTTGTTAGCAACCCGTTATCAATCATGACGCTTTCGATCACGTGCGTGATCCATCTTCGGTTCGCCGAGGCCTTTTGTACGCCTTCGTCGTCGAATATTCGTGAGACAATCGGAAATCGGAGTTCCTCTGGGTGAACGTGCAGGTCTTTGTGTCAGGTTCAGAAACCGAATAGTTTGGATATTTAGGGGCAAGCGCATTTTTAATTTTACGTAGCGAGCTAAGTAATGAATTAGGAAGAAAAGTTCCCCTCCAAATGTAAAGTTTAGTATTTTTAACTTGGTTGAAGTATAGGATATATAATTAATGTGCTGTATAATCGGGATTTTCGGTTACTGTAAATGAAACATTTTTATTATTTTGAACTTTTTAGTATCTTTTTTTGAAAAAGGCACATTCTACATGATTTTTGTCATCTCTGGGTGGTGTGGTACCTCAACTAAACAGGGTGCACAACTAACTAAGAGAACAGTAGATGGAACAAAGTCAAAGATTAAAATCATCCAGATGACATTAGGTGGCACCAACGATACCTCACATTTCCTTACGTTTTACACAAAGTATATTCCCAACCTTTACTTGACTAAGAACACGAAGGAACATTTGCTTGGGTATCAGTTACAAAACTGAGAAGATAATCATTTAGTTAAGGAATGAAAACATTAGTTCAAGTGCTTGTTGCCCTAAGTAGCGTGTGTATGTATATATGGAAAGAACTCAAGTGAGGCCATCACTTGAGTTCTTTCCATATATACATACACACGCTACTTAGGACAACACGCACTTGCACTTAGTACTTGGCTTGGGCCGAGCCGATTTGTCCTCAAACTCCCACGGCCTGCTCCCGTCTGGCCTTGTAGCTCAGTCTGTAGAGCAACGGTGATCTAATCCGGAGGTCGTGGGTTCGATTCCCACCCAGGGCAGAGATTTTTCTCTGTGCTTAGGTGTTGCATAAGAAGTTCCTGATGCTGTGGATCAGCGAAGGTTCTTCATCCATCACATGCACACAGTAGCGATGGCCTCACTTGAGTTCTTTCCATATAATGAAAACATTAGTTTGTCCTTTTGCCATGA
>NC_090879.1:29020046-29022546 GCF_036669935.1 Montipora foliosa
CATAGCTTTACTAGAGTTTCGTGAATTTCTGCAAATCTGCATCGTGAAGATGAAAAATCTCTAGGTCCATGGAAAACGCGAGTATGCAGTGGCAAATTTCGATTTTCTCTGAAGTTGAATACTTCCTCCCTGAATTCTGGTAATGAATTGTTCAATTGTTCTTTAGAACTTCAATGAATTAAACGACGCGTACACGAGTAACGTTTGGAAACGTTTTTTAAAGGGCGCTTGAGTCTACCTCATAAACCCCTGATCATTATTGAGAAAATCGGCAAACCCGTTGGTTTTTGCAATATGAGCTTATATTCATGAAAATTAATGCGACACGATACCTTTATCTTTATTGAAGGAGAGATGTACTAACCAATTACAGTTTTAGTCAAACTTACGGCCCGCAAACTGATATTAAATTGTTATGGTAGTGAGTTATGTAGTTTGTAACTTTGTTGTTTGAACTGTTGTGTGTATTAATATTATTGCCAGTTACAAAATAAATACTAGCAAATTAATACTATCATAAATTTTCGTATCGCGTTTTTTCGTGAGTATCGGGACTGACGCTCGGAGAAACAACTACAGCCAATGGAATAGGCACAGAAGATGATCAAAAATGGTCGAACGTAAATGGAGTAGATCACGTATAATGAATTGTTTGAGAAAGGAGGGCAGAAGCAAGAGATTTGGTAGTAAACAATGATATGGGAGCATATGCCTGTCAACCCTGAAGTCAAGATTAAGCCGGTTGTAATGTTGCTTGTCCGACATTCGAGCCAGTTTTAATTAGCTATCCCACAGAGGCAAGGACTCTTCTGGTAATGAAGCTGCGGTCAGTACTTGAATCTTGCATAGCCTCGGACTTTCTCTGATACTGATCCAAACTATTTTTCTTCATAGCACTTATCTTACATTTTCATATGCGATAAAAATATGCATCGTTTGAAGACGAAAAAGTGTCCTAGTAACGTCGCAGGAAAGTGACTCGATAGTATACTCATCCTGGCTTTTTGATGTTCTTAATCATACTGAGCCACTTAACTCTGTGCGTCAGTTCTGCTTTAATTTGTAAGCAGAAAATTCGCTGTTGTGTTAAACACGCCATGGAGAACGAATACCCAAAATTTGCATAAGTCATTTGTCTGTATGCAAAATCAGAGGTTTAAGGCCGGTCGGCAATCACTGTGACCAGGTCGTCATCGCGTAAGCAAGTTTTCTGCTTCGCATTCTCCGTACTCTATGTTGCCATCTGTGTTGTATTTCTCGTGGAATTTTAACCAAAGGAAGGTTTTTCAACTCCCGACAACAAATTTTCTGGCGAAACATGGAAAGAGCAGTTGATCTATTACGTGATGCTTCCTCCTGGGTTCGATCCAAGTCTCAGGAAGATTGGAAAGAAAAATGGGAACCGTTCAAGAAACGAGATCCTATTAAAAAACCCGAGGCTGTTTGGTCCAAAACAAAAGAGCCAGAGATCGTCATTGAAACAGAACCATTCGAGAAAAAGAAGGGAAATCTCGAAGAGAACCACGAAGAGTTTGACTTCACGAAGGCACGAGAGAAACTTTGCGAAAAGTTCGACGCAGTGATCGCTATTTCGGCAGAAATAAAGAGCAAATTTCGAGCGAAACTCCTTCGTGACACAGCTTCCCGCGTGGATTTAGAGAGAGAAGAAAGTTCCGGTCATGAAAGTGACTTTGACAGCGAATATGAAATTGTGGAATTGCACGAACACATTGTGTTCATTGGAGGGGCAGCTGAGGATGATCAAGGCAGCGAACCTGCTGCTAAGGTTGAGGTCTTTGACGTCGCAATTAACGAATGGCAAGAAATTGCTCCTTTACCAGTGAAAACTACAGCTTGTTATGCCACTGCGATTACAGGTAAGTGTTCTGAATTGCTTTTAAGGTTCACGGTCACCCCGGTGTTATCAAACAAGATGTTGCGCTTTCAAATCGAAGAACACTTGATGCTGTCGACTAGCAATTATTTTGTCATCATTTCTCCATCCCCTTTTTGGCAATAAAATGACAGTTTTGTGTTCGCAAACGGACGTTGTTTATTAGTTGTTACGCTAATTACAAAAGTTTCAGTTTCTGAGTTAAACAAAACATGCTAATTACCAGAACCCTCACTACTTGATATTCATTAGTTGAAATATATTTCAGTGTAGTGCAAGAGACCTACTAGAGTTAATGGAATGAATTATAATGAAAAAACTCTGCAGGGTTTGTCGTTCATTTTCAGTGCTTATAATTTAAATGCGAAGACCCTTTGTTTTGATTACCATGTGTGGAAAAAGTTTTTATTGGCCAAATTATAATGTACGGAAATATTTCATGAAGAGCGTCTGTGTCCCGCTTTTGTTTGAACATTTTCTGAATTTCTGAATTCGAAATTCAAGACAAACTTGCCAGACTACAATGTTCCATGGATATTGATATTTCAAACCTTGCTATTAAAATAAGTGTTAATTTTAGAATCAACTGGAAAAGAGTCTAGTGTG
>NC_090879.1:29027546-29042546 GCF_036669935.1 Montipora foliosa
GATCTGCTTCCTTGCTCTTTCATAAACTTGTGGTCGATTGTATCAATGTTCATTTTAATAAGAGAGTGGTAATTAATGATATAATTAATTGACCGCTTCCCGTAGGGGATTTTCAGGGACATCGAGGGCGCGGATCAAAAGCATATATAAGGCGCCTCTGGCACCTGTATACGGTCCATCCATGTTTGATGTCGTAGCACAGGACCACAGCCAAATGTAATTATATCGCTGTGAGTCAATTTTGCTGAGGGAAGAAAACCGGAGTAGCTGGAGAAAGAGAAACCTTCGAGTCAGGTTGAGTTCGACTGTGAAATGAAGCAGGCAACTTATGCACTTACAAAGCCGCTTTTGTTAGAAAAAAGAAAAGGCTTTTCAGGGCATCCAGCCCATGTAAGTATGATTTTGCAGAACTCCGATCTACCAAATGCCTAATCAAGTCGGTTGCGAGTTCGTGTTTTATCGACAAAAATGGTGAACGTGCAGACTCATTATTCCTTTTCAATGAAGCTGTGAGTTTCGGAAAAAATTCAGTTCATTCCCCTATAGAGCGTTCTCACATGACGTCACGGCGGCCATGTTGTGGTTCCAAAACATAGGAATGGCGGCCATTATGGTCTACCAAACTAATGCTCCGGAGATTGAACTCAATTTTTATGCAAATAACTTTCTTTTGTTTCAGTAATCCAATATGGTTGCTAGTCACGTGAGTGAAAACGCTCTATACAGCACTGATACACAAGAAAGTGTTTATATTCAGAACTTGATTTGTTACTCATTTTCCTCTACCAGTTGGACCTGATGACTGAAAGAAATGTATTTATTATCCAACTGTATTAGTTATTGTACAAAAAACGCACGAAACGAATACTATAGATATTCCACGATATTGTACAGTTAGTTTTTGGTACACTTGGTTATTGTACCGCACTAGAGAACCGGTTTGACTAGTTAAGTTGCTGACGTTACCCAGCACGCACAAAACTGTCGCACGTTCTCGGTTGTTTACCATTTATTTGTTAAAAATTTAGTGCAAAAAAAAAGTTGGATAATCAATAGCTTATTAGATGTTTTGGTGTGTAGTATCACTGAGTATTTCTACTCGTTGTTTGTAGTTTGACTCGCCGAAATACAGCATAACTCGTAAAAATATTCAGCGATATTACACACCAAAACATCTAACAAGATATAATTTATATATATATATATATATATATATATATATATATATATATATATATATTTGAAGTAAAGGTTATAGATAAAAGGGAGAAGTCATCTTCGCACTTATCTAGACAATTTAAAGTGGTACTATGACCCAAAAAAACAATTCTTCTTTTCAAAACTGTGTTAACTTAACACTAAGTGACTCAAGTTTTAAACATACCCGTTTATTTCAACTGGAATTTTCCTATTTAATGGGCCGCCATTATTAACTTCGAAATCTTGAGAGAGCTGGATCGAGGAGAAAATGACGTCAAAGACTCATTAGTGTACGCGACTGAATTAATATGCAGCACGGGAGTATTGAGCTTTCAGACCTTTAACCTCGTGTTTTCCATACATAATAAACTGCGTTTACACGCTGAAATTGTAGTGAGTAAATGACGTCACTTTTCCCCACATCCAACCCTTTGAGGTCCAGTCGGTCAGTTTTGAACATGAGTAATGGCGGTCGGACCGTGAAATACAAATTTACACTCAAAGTAAACAGCCTTAGGATAAAAATGTTATCAAAGCTCAACATTTTGCCAGTCAGGTGTTAAGCAATCACACTTTCAAAATGTGAAGCAAAAAAGGAAGTGGTTTCTTGAACATAGTAGCACTTAAAGGAATTTTCCCTGTTGATTGACAGTTGGCATAGCACTGCACCGGCATCACAGAGGTCATGGGTTCGAATCCCGTTGAATTTTTGAGGTGTCTCAAATTGTCCAGATGAAGTCGAGGATCACTCGTCCCTTTCCTTAATTAAATAGAATTTTTGGCCTCATCTAAGGAGGGGAGCATGCTAGTCGCGCAAAAAGTGTCCTCTTCTTCACACTTGGTGCTCGTTTATAAACTGAAAAGGCCCCGAGATTTTTCGATCACACATACATCCCTTCGCATCGTCAAAGAGGTGACATTTTACGGCTTGAGACTGTAAGAGGTTTTCCTTTTTTTCTTGTCTGAAAATCGTTTAAAAAGCTTCAACTTTTAAGAAGAAGTGAATGTTTATTTCTCGAATGGCTTATGGTGGCAATTAATTTCCTTTGCGGAAACATGGTTTCTGGTAGAGGATCACGGTGCCCTTGAAGTCCCTCATTTTACACACTGTAACGAGGTCAGAAAGCGATTCGTATCGAAGCTGTCGTAACATCTCAGTACTTATTTTAAATCGCAACAAGGTTTCTGAAAAGGAAAACTAGATAGCGTGTTTCCATTAAAAAGGAATTAAATGAATGAAAATGAGAGTTTCTTTTTGGTGACACAGACATCGGGAAAAAAAACCGGTGGTATTATTTTTCAAATTTGCTTACCGTACTTTGGGATGAATTCACTGTTTCTATTTTTATCTTAGATTTTTGTCTTTATTTTGCTTCGCAATTTCACGTTAACTTAATCCGAGGTAGCCTGTTCCAGCCTCCCAGATAGTCGCGAAAGCGAAAAAAAAAAGACTGCGTGCGAAAAACGAGTTTCGCACGCAGTTTTTTTCGCCTTCCCGACTATCTGGGAGCCTGGAAGAGGCTACTCCGACGGAATTTAATAATTTCTACGAGAAAAAGACAGTTGAATTCCATCTTGCTTTTAATTTGATTCATGCTGTCTTGGTCCTAAGCCTTTTTAGTCGTACAATTCTGCTCTCGACCACTATAATTGCCCTAATAACAGCAAAACTAAATCTGTTTCGACTTCATTTTCCCAACAATTTTGTCCAGGATTGTAAAGCCGGTTTTCAACGATTTTTCGGCCGTTTTTTTATGTCCGCCATTTTGATTGCCTTGTACGCATGCCATGTTCTCAAAGTTCTTATTTACACGCTGGCCTCTCTGAAAGTGTCGGCCCGACTTGACAAAAATCGCCAATTTTCGTTGTCGCGAATGTAAGGCAAACCGGGTGTCAAATACACGTACGAGATTCGTGCTCCGATAATGTCTGGCTGACAAAGCGTGTCGACAAATCGTAGCGCGTAAACCGGCCTTAAGTTCTGAAACATGCGATGCTTGAACAACACAAATCAAAAGCGTTTCCTTAAACTCCTTTTACATTTAAAATGCAGACACTTAATGACCACTCTTGCAAAAAAATTACCGCATGGAAGCGCGTATTCATATTACCTGAGTTTTATGCTAATGCTTTTAGTTTCTGTGACTTGTTTAATTTTTGTTCAAATTATAGTTTAATCAAACATATTTTGTTGGTGTCTTAATACAGTAGGACATATTTCTCGGTCAACTTTTGACGGCAAAACCAACAAATATTTTTATTGCCAGCATACATTGGTTCACACTACATCAGCAGTAGCAAATGACGTGAAGAGTAACTTGCAACTCTTTTTCTTAGAACAAAGCTGGGAATTTTAGGACACCAATTTTATGCCCAAATATGGACAAAAATAAGACCGAAGCTACACGCGCGGGGAAATGCACGAGCTACGTTACATCCAAATAAAGAAATTTTAAACTCAAAAAATCCCAGCCCTGAACGGGACAACGCTTCGAGGCCACGAGCTTCTGACGTCAGTAAATAGTGATTTTCACGCGATCTAATTGGTTATATATTTTTTTCGTATTGGGCGATACCCCGGGCGAGGTGCAAGCTGGCCCGGAAGGCTTTAAACAGGAAATGGGATCGCCTAGGAGGGGGAGCACATTCCTAAACGTGGCCGGCACACCAACTTCGTCGGCTTACTGGTCATACTATGTACACTGGTAAAAATGCGTCATGACTGAAAATATACTGCCTTTTAGAAGCTAAGGTTATAGACAGCTCTCTTACGCCATTCACATTAACTCTTAAAAGAGGTTCCCGTGATAAGACTAAAATAAAAACCTCAAAAAGGACGACTTGACAGGGGTATAAAAATGCATTTCAGTTTAAATCCCCCAAAGAATTACTGTGAAGACTGGAACCAGAATCATCTTCCCCCAGATTTCTTCACTGAGCTGTTTACTTTGAGACATGGATGTGCAAAGTCTGAGTTCTTTTTCATGCTCAATGGCAATTTCGTAGGCTTATGGTCAGCTGACCGCAGCGTAAACTCATCTTGATTGCTCATATTGTTCGCTTTTTGGGAAAAACGAGTCGCTTCTTTCTTGAAATCGTTTAAAATCTTGCCATTAACGTGAAATTCTCCATCTCTCTGGAGTAGATTGCAAGTGCAGTAACTGAGCAATCCCCCTGAACTTTCTCCACGATTTGTTCTCAGCTCTTCCCACTTTTCTTCTCCTTCCACGTCATCAAGAAGATTGGTCGTCTCTGTAGATGATTCTCCAGCACCACGTGCCGTTCCGCTTTCATCTGACAGCTCCTCGAGTTTTTTCCACAAGACTTCTTTGTCAACCATTGAGTTGGTTGCTTGGTAAAACATCCTGCTGAGCTGTTCACACTGCATTTGTGAGAGTCCAGATTCTTTTGCAGCGAGACTCATGTAGGTCCGGTCAATCTGAATCGGCAAATCATCCTTAAAGGTGGCAAAGTGGTCGATCAGTTCCTCGCGTAGATCTTTCGTAGTCTTTGGGGAATTCTGGAAGTACGATCGCCATTTAGCGAAGGTATGAGACATTATTTCAAAAGAGGTCAGTTTGTATGATATAGGTTCTACCTTTCGTTTTGGAATAAGCTTTCGATCCCAGCAGACAATGAACTTGTTTCCACTCAGACCTGCTCCGCCACACTTGAATGCGAGAGAGGCAGGTAAAACTAAACAATCCTTTAGAGTTTCGTACCCTTCCTTGTCGTGAATGAGCTCTAAGACTTGTATATCTCCAGGATAGTAGCAAGGACTAGGCGCTGCTTTTCTGTCTTAAATTCCTCTTGTTGGTCGTACAGGAGAGTTGGTCTGAAGTAACACTGCGCAGATGTCAACTTCCCGTAAGGGTCACGCACACCAAACACCAGCCTAGCCTTGGGAATCAAAATTCTGACATGTGGAACTTCACTTCCTGATGACTCTTGCTCAACCACGTAACTCACTTCGCTTCGTAGCAGAGTGGCTACTTCTTCTTCGGTAGTTCGGCCCGTAAGCTGCATAAAATAGTCAATGGAAGCTTTATCATTGCGCATCATATCTTCTAACAGACTGTAATAGGCCCTTTGAAGAGTCCTGAGGTTTTCAACTTGCACACCACGGGCCGCTAGAAGAATGATCAGTTTGGCGTCGAGATATGCGTTTGTGTTTGGCTGGGAATAATCCAAAATGTACACCTCCCCGCCTGGAATAGTGGGCTTCCTCATTGACTCATCCAACTGATCTTGCCAAAGCCATAGATCGTCGTCTTCGTTCAAGATTAACATGCCTTGGGAACCTTGATAGTGAACTAATAGTGCGCTCGGTTCGGGATAGTTGAGTCCTTGCAAAAAACCCGCCTTCCATATTTTTGATGCAAGCACTCGAGACATGAAGCCGTAGCCAGATTTCTTGACTTTTGAAATCTCATCACATTGTTCCTTTGTTAGTTCCACTTGCTGGAGAAATGGCGAGAACGACAAGCCAATCTTCTTTGCACGCACACTGACGTTTCTCTCTTCAACAATATCGCCAAACCTTTTTAAGTGCTTTTGAATTTCGTCCTCAGAATCATTCATCATGTAACACGTTTTCCTTTCGAGTTGAATATCGGAATGACCGAGGAAATTAAAACGCTTCTTGTCACAGAAAATGCCGCTTTTCAAGATGCGTTTACAAAAGGCGATGTTTGCCTGTTCCTGCATCTGCGTGTTAAAAGTCACAATCATTATCTGATCATGAAAATTGGGTCGGTCACACTCCAAACACTTGAAAAATAGAGCATCCTCCAGTTTTTTATACCCAAAGCGATAGTCACGTTCGTCTTCGCCGACAAATTCCACGTGTTTGACCTCGCCTTCTTTAGGTTGGTGATTGCGTTCGGGAATACTGATGCGAACTTCCATCCCACTTTTGATTGGGAGACGTCCACTAAGGATTTATGCACCGTCTTTGATACCTAAGAGAAGAAATATAGAACGAGAGAATAAAAACAGAACTTTTATTTAACTAGACGCTTCCTTGAGCGCAGACTGGGTTGCCTGTGGTACAAAAACAGATGGCACTGAGATGGGTGGTATTGAACTGCAGCGTTCCATTTAATTTTTTTAATTCGGGGATCATGTGGACGATTTGAGGGGTTACCCAGATGTCGTACCAGCAGTGGCCCTTTGGCTCACACGTTTACAAGTTGAATTATAATTTTGTAATGTCCTGTCTCGTTTTGAGATCTCAGTTTTAACTATTGTAAGCTTTGGTAATAAATTCAGTTCAAAGATAACAAAACACGCTCTTGAGAAAGCTCACTATTTTCTTCTTTAAGTGAAATAGACCGCAAAAAAATTAACTGCAAATTGCTCTGACGCACGTTTTCCTGCATGTCATGCATGCCTTGCAGTTGCACTAAGCAAACGTTAATTCCGCACACTAAGGAAGGACTGAACATGTTGTTTCGACTTCATAATTCCTTTTCTTTTCAGTGTAATCTGATGGCAGGTGAAATTTTTTTTGGCTTTACGTTTGCACCAAATAGTATCGCAAAAGCCGGGAGTTACCAGTAAAAGGCAAGCCAAAAGAAAGATGAAGAGGAAATAACAAAGTTTGTATATAAAACTCAAGAAAGTTCTTTAGTCGAAGCGATAAAAGAATTAGATAGACTTCGGTAATTGCTCGACATTCTCTGTCTCTGTTATTCTTTTGACGCACGATTTTGGAGTTAATACACTTAAAACTTTAAAATGTTTATATCTATAAAACTGCTTTAAAAAACTGCTATAAATTTCGCTGAAAACTCAGCCTCGTCAGGCATGTTCCGCCATCTTGGATTCAAGATACTCTGGTACCCAGTGTATGATGCACCAAGTGTCTTGGCTAGTCCACAGACTTCATGTAAGGCCTCACATAGGGAGTCTCACGCTCCTCCTTCGTCAAGTATCACTCTAGGAAGTTTCATATAATTCCATTCCTTCTTCGTGTTGATGAGAGATCCTTTCGCCACTCGGTTGATTCTCACGCTCTCTGCTATTTGCCTTAACATGGCATCATTACCAAACACTCCAGTCACGGACATTTTGAACTCTTGTCGTTCCTTCCCATGCTTTTCTACGCAATGTCTCCATAATGCTGATTTCTTGTCTCGATTCTCTAAGACCCCGGCGTGCTCCGTGCCTCTTGTATAGGCATTTCTGGCTGTCTCACCAATGCACCTATTCTCACATCCCTTGCACTCAATCTCGTACGTCACACCTTGTGCATTACATGGACCTTTCCCAGCCTGTTTACAAACCAGACAGTCTTCTCTCCCACACTTTCGCTGTTTGAACGGATTGGACTTTTGTAGCACTTCCTTCAGTGTTGTACCTGTCTTCTCCACCACCTTTATCTTATACCCCTGGTTTCTGATTTCACTTTGGTATTTTTTCCGCAGTTGCGATCCAGGTGTCGCAGGAACGAATATAACCGCTTCGTCTCCTCCTCTCTTGCACCAATCATGTCTCTTTCCAGATTTTTCTGCTTCTCTCTTGTCTTTTCTCCACCCTTTTAATCGATGCATTGGTCTCTCTCCTTTCAGTTCAGTTCAGCGAAATTTATAGCAGTTTTTTAAAGCGGTTTTATAGATATACACATTTTAAAGTTTTAAGTGTATTAACTCCAAAATCGTGCGTCAAAAGAATCACAAAGACAGAGAATGTCAAGCAATTACCGAAGTATATAAAACTCTGAATTTCAAATTCTCAGTGAAAGATTAATGACAATCGATCGTAAAAATTCTAAAATTGCTGCAGTCTCTTACTTCCATGGTCTTCTATGAATCAAGGGGAAGGTCATGATGTTCTGTCAAAAGAAAGAAATTAATCGCGTGCTAGGCAACCACAAACGTGCACGTGATTACCTTGTGTCAAGCTTGTTTACGTTGAATAAAATACAGGGAAGAATGCCAATTGTTTGTCGCTTTCAGAGTTAAACAACGTACTTTTTAGCCAGAAAACTTCAGTCTTTAGTTCTTTAATTTTGTTGTAATATTGAACTGAATATTTATATTTCATCTGTCGGGTCGGGAAGCCTTCTTTGTCGGGTTATTGACCCGAGACCCGACTCTCATCTGGAACACTTTTACTCAAAACAATCACTGAAGAACCATTTCTTTCAATAATGAAACAAAAAATCGACAAGCTTTTTTCAAATAATTCTTGACTAACAAGAACTAGTCAAATTTCAATATTTTTTTTACCTGAAGACTGTGCAGAGCTGAGTACAAATAAATATAATTATAAACAGCCCGAAAATTGTAAACACACATCTCCTCAAGATGTCCAATTCCTTCTATGATTTCCATCTCGAAAAAGGTACCAAAGAATTTGCCGTTTGGTGTCAGCGTTGAACATAACAATGCAGTTAGTAAAGTATTAACGAGAATTCGACGTAGAGGTAAATGCGACTAAGTTTCTTGTGTGCGTTGCGATGTTTATTTCATGCGTTTTATGCCGATTTTTGACAGAGAATATTGAATTACAAAAATAAAATTTTACTGAAACATGTTTTAGAAAAATCTTTATTTTTAGGCGTTAATTTGGGGTGTCTCGAAAACGAAGACCCTAAGAACGTAATACCCCGAAAACTCGAAAAAAGTAACCCAAAACCCTCAATTTGGCTAACACTAGGCTTAATTAAAGTTGTTTTTTGAGTTACCTCAAGCGAAGTTCAAGTCATTCGTTCGCTACAACTTGTTTCAAAGTGAAAGGTGATCCGTCATATTTAACTGAGTAACCCGCACGTTCCACGTGTGGCCGGACATCGCTTCATTTCCCGTTGGATGTATATATTGGCCCTGTGACACTCTAGGCCTAAAAACCAACTTAAGGCCTACTGTTAGCCAAATTGAGGTTTTGGGTTACTTTTTTCGAGTTTTCTGGGTATTACGTTCTTAGGATCTTCGTTTTCGAGACAACCATTCACTTGGACGAAAATCTCACAAAAACCTTTTCCAGCCTAAAATGTATTGAAACAAACAAAATATTTGCTACTAGAGGCAAAAAACCCTTTCTATTTCAACTGCCTGTAAGCAAACAAACAACAAATTATGCGTGTCACGTAATTAAGTTCACGATCAAACCCTTTTTTGAATAACCTTTTCCGTGAACAATGGAGTGCAAAATAGAGAACGAGCTTTCTTTCAAAGAATTTTTCGCTGTCACATTTCCAATAATTGTTTTTCCTGAAGACTGTGCAGAGTTGAGTAAAAAATGAATGTAAATAGTCAGACAACAGACAGATGAGATGCGACTTCAGTAAACACAACTGCATTCAAGGCGTGCGATTCCCTCAATTTTGGATCTTAAACCCATACAGAATTTGCCATTTGGTTTCCGTGTTTTACATAACACCACTGTCAGTAAAATATTAGAAACACAGCTCAGCTTTTAAGATTCTAGATATTTATTTTTCACCGTCTGTCTTCTTTATCCAATTGACGTTCCATTCTTGAGCCCCATAAGGGTATATTTTGCTCAAAGATCCACTTAAACGCCATTCACGTTGCAATGACTTCGACCCCATTGCAGGTTAATTAAATATCGTACTGTGTCCACCAGATAAAATCTACGCATTTCTACTAACCCCTGAAACCTAACAAAAATACGCGCAGAAGACTCTATGCACAAAGAGAACTTAGCAGGGGAGTGACAGGAAAGGCCTATTGCCCAACTTTTCCATCTTCTTGACACAGAAAAATACAATAAATATAAATAAAAGTAATAAAACGGAGAAATTTCACTCATTTTCTAACTGGATTGCCATATGGCAACCCAGTAACAAAATCAAATATTGCTCAAGGTGGCTCCATATGGTTATTCACTGTGCATTTGACAGAACTACTCTTTTCACCCATAACTATTAAATTAACGAGTTTTACCTGGAATTATAACTCTCTAAAGATAGGCTGTTTACAGTGTTTATTTTGCTTTTATTTTGATTTTCTTCCATTTCCTTCGGTGAACAGAACAGAGACTGTTCTTAGAGCCCCTTCTCCATTTTAGATACGGTACCTAATCGTTTTCAGTTGTTGTTCAAAGAGGCTGCTCATATCTGCTTGGAAAATCCCAGTCTAAATAGGCGGCTAAAGCATACGGGGCTAACTCTATCTTTTTAGCATTTAACATTTATGAGTTGGTTTTCTGTAGTTTTTGGTGTTGTTGTTGTAATTTACTGCCATTAAGCACTTAAGTTTGTTTTTTCTTTGTTACACTGTTTGCGTGCGCATTATTCAATTGTTTGCATTTATAGTATTGTTGTAACGTTCACAGGTGATTTAAAATTCTAACAGCAATGTATTAACATAAGTTCAAATTGTAACATTGACTTAAATTCAAATTCGCACTGTAAAGAACACTTGCAACTGAAGACGATCGATGATCGATCTAAACATATCTTGTAAACTAAAGTTGTTGTCCATTTTTTAAGAAACTTCACCGAAGAAAACTAGAGATATTTCACGTGAAAGTTTCGCATTTTTTCCATCGCACAACATAGGTCACAGAATTGGAATTTGCCAAGATCGCAATTTGAGCATGCGTGAGATTCCCAACCACGTGCACGCGCGCGCGTACCTCTGCTTGAGATATAATGTTTAACTGAGCGAAGAAATCGATGGAATTTGGTCGGGAGCTCAACCTCGAACTCTTCGCAAAAAGGGACAAAGTTTGGAGCAGTATCTTCTTCACTTGGTCTACAACTATGGGAATCCCCCTTTGACGATTTTTGCTTGTTATCCGTAGCGTTCGCGACTCCAAGGACGGCTGTGTCCCTCGATCGTTGTTTGTTAGAATCAGATAAGTTGTTCAGAACAATGGGAAATGGTTTTTTTAAACTTGACCTTCTGTTGGACTCCAAAAAAATCTCAGTCTTCTTACGGATAGGTAAGCATTTCGGAAAGATGATAATAGATACGTCCACATAATTTTGACGAAAAAAGAGTTTGCAAAAGGAAAAGAAAACAAACAGCGGTTACAAACATTTTCATTTTATACTTGACGTTTCGTATGTTGCAGTATACATCATCAGAAGTGACGGTTGAAACTGTTACACAGAATTTTAAAAAACTAGAGCGAGGAACTGGTGACTAGTTAAAAAGTGTGATAACAAAATCGTAACTTCCGGTAGTCGATTCTTCCGGAAGAAATTAATAAAGAAAAAGCTTCTCACTACCAATGTTTTCATTGAGAGAGGGTTTTAAGTCACTGATTAATAGCGTTTCTTTAATTTTACACTGCAAGTCGGACTTTCCAGTTGCGAGGATTTCAAAATGGTCCCATTTGATGTTATGACCGGTAGAAATTGTATGGTCTGCAACAGCAGAGGGGTGGCCGACTTGTGTAAGAGCTTTGAAATGCTCGGACTTCCTGTCATGCAATCTTCTTTTTGTTTTGCCGATGTAGAAGGAATCACAGTCCCAACAACTGGCTTTGTATACTATTTTTGATCTTTGAGAACGACTGAAACGATCTTTGTAGGGAAAAAAAGACTTAACCCTGCAAGTGTTTTGAAAAATAACCCTAAGATTGACACAGCCATAAAACTTACTAGTACAAGATTTAACACGTCGAGTAAGAGCTTCACTTTGAAAGCCCAAAAAAGGCAAGACAAGAATGATATCTTTCTTAGGAACAATGGTGGCAGGTTCAGCAGACCTGTTCTTTTGTCTGTTCAAAACATCATTAATGTTATAACAAAGAACGCCTCTTGGGTAACCATTTTGAAGGAGAGTGTGAAAGAGAGTCGACTGTAATAAGGAAGAACTCGAGCAGATGCGTAAGCAGCGATAGGTGAGGGTGCAGATTAAATTTATTTTATACTTTCTAGGAGTGAAAGAGTCCCACTTGGTGTAGAGGCCAGTGAGAGTTGTTTTGCGATGTACTGTTGTTGTGAAATTGTTGAGATTGCGCTTAATGCGGACATCTAAAAATGGAATCTCCTGGTTTTCTTCAAGTTCCATTGTAAATTTGATAATAGGATGTCTGGTGTTAAGAAAATGCAGAAAACTGGCCGCAGTGGCTTCACTGTCGCCAACCATTTCTGTTCAAAGTCACACATAATACTGGGCCTAGCGGAGACCCCATTGCAACGCCATCGATTTGGTCGTAATAATGACCATCAAATACAAAGTGGCTTTTCTTCGTTGCAAACTCGAGCAAGGTTTTGAGGACATGTCGCGGTAAGGCAGGAGGGTCAGGAAGAGAGTATAACTTGGAAAGACAAATTTCTATTGCCTCGTCGAGTGGAACGTTAGTGAATAAGAAACACACGTCAAAAGAGCACATTATTTCATCGTTGTGTTGAGGAGTCTTCGCCCAATCCACAAACCCGTTGTAACCGCTGTTTGTTTTCATTTCCTGTTGAAATTGAAATGGCCAAAGGAGAAAAGTATTTAAGAGTTTGCAAAGTTGGGAAGCCATGCTTGTTTACTTTCCGCGTGGGAGAGCCGCGCGTCGGTCGCGCGAGCATTAAAGCTCGTACCTTCAGCCACTTTCTAGTAACCAGGTTGCGCGCGGTCAGGAAACTATATGAAGCCATCTTAAGGAAAATCCCTTAAGGACGTTCGCGCTAATTGTTTGTGCGCAACGTTACTGCGCAGATAACGCGACTGTAATATGTCACGTATTACTTCGAGCATTACTGAAGTTGAGGTTTTAAAACCCTGGACGATAAGTCTTGCACAGCGTTGGATCAGAGAAGATCGTGATCAGTCAAAATTGATGAAAAAATAATTATGAAAATCAAGTAGACTACTGCACGACTGATATTCGCGTTTTTCTATCAGTCGTGCACTAGTCTACTTGACTCATAAATATTTTTCAAGCATTAGTTAAAATAACATGGCGACCAAAACGCCGGGGTAAAAAAATTCCAGGCCGCCAAAAGAATGGCACGTTTATTTCCGAATCATCATGAAACGTTAAAGAGAAGTGAGCGAGCGGGAAGATGGAAAAGCTCTGGAAAAGGTAGCTGATCGAGTAGTGGCTGAAAGTTTGGAAAACTCGTGGACGAAGCGTTGCGTAAATTTAATGGATCTGTTTTTTAAAAAAATGGTTTTATTATCCTACGAACTTAAATTCAAAATGAATGCATGTTTTTTAAGTTCTTTTCCTTTACTTTCGTGAAAATAGAGCAGTATTTTCATACTCGTCCACTTGAATAGTGGGGACCTGCGTGGAAACTGACCAGCGATTAAATTTCACAAAAACCACACTCCGGAAGATGAGCATGACGGCAATGGAAAGATATTATACAAAACACTAACTAAATGAAGATGACGCCTGCTTAAAACTTCGTTGCTATGCTCGAGAAAGTTATTTTTAGGGTAAAAACCTTTCATCCCTTCAAAGATCGATCCTCTCTTGGGTTCCAGTCCTTCCCCGACAGGTCACGCAAAAAGCAGGCTAGTAAAATGTTCAGATCTGAGCACAGTGACTTTTGACATCAACAATTCCTAAACATTAATAGATTTTATAAATTTAGCTATGCTAAGTGATCAGTGGACAACACTGCCAAAACCCAATTACATCACACAGAATGCTGTAGGTTTTCAAGAGATTTGTTAGTAAACCTCATCTTAATACTTCAAGATTATTAAGCCTTTATTTACAGCGTAAATAAAATTCCATCCGGCGGTAAGCTATGCATTCGGAGATGATTTGAGAATCTTGTGCTTTGGACTGCATAAAGGCCCTAGAGAGGGCTTTGGGCCGAAACAGCGCCAAACGGAATTCGACGCGAGCACGGAAAGTCCCTTAATTAATAGCTCCTGACATCACGAGAGAGCAAGTCGAGAAAAACCTCTTCCAATGGAAAGCCTCACGGTTTTCGCACTTTGACTAAAAGGGTGCTCGCCGGAGATTCTCACAAATAACGTAAACAGTAAATGGGAATTTCTTAATCAGAGAGAGCATCGCAAAAATGCTCGTTGTTGATTCTGCTTAGCTAAACAAATTGCTGCAGGGTTACCAATATCAAGGGCATCATCGCAGTTGAAGTCTGTTCTGAGATACAATGTCTGCCTCTCTGCTTACAAATTTTCTCTCATTTTCATACAACAATCCATACCTTGATTGACCTTTTCTCGAGACCTTCGTCTGAAGAAGTTGTTTATTCTGCCTTAATTGAGTTGGCGGGTTGGCGGAAACGTTTTCCCCCCCTTCCAGGTCAGAAATTTCTAGGAATCAGGGATGATTGACACAATGAATGTCAAATAATGAGCAACACCTTGGCGGACGTCCAATATCTTTTCGGTTCTTTCCCACTGAGATGCAAATTACCCATTTTTAACGTTTTATGTCACTTTAATCACAAATTTTGAAGAAAGTGGTTTCTTTGACAAAAAAAAAATCCGATAATTTAGTATTTTACTACAAGAGGCGCAGCAATATAACCATTGAAATACTTAATTAATAACTCGACGAGACCGTGTCAGTCTCTTTGACATAGCTGAGCTTGATATTTACAGATACCAGTAAAGGAGAGATTAATCGGCCCGTAAACCAAGTGTGACTGAAGCCCCTCATATTTATTTTACAACATTTTTGTTCGTTTCCGGGCTTCATCTGGTATCTGAAAGGTTGCCTAAAAAATCGGCCTTTGGAAAAGTTGCTATTTCTTTTTTTCAAGGCCCTTCTTCAAGTGGTCTTCTGCATAGAACAAATCTACCATAATTTCGTTTTTAATGCATACCAATAAGGCGGGCTATGGGCGACTTGTATTTCTTAGCTTTTTTAGCCTCTGGAAGTTTGCCTAAAAGACCTAAAAGG
>NC_090879.1:29047546-29085046 GCF_036669935.1 Montipora foliosa
CAAACACCTTCCTAGACTTGGGAATCAAAATTTTGACATGTGGAACTTCACCCCCTGTTGTCTCTTGTTCAACCCGCATGTGACTCACTTCTTTTTGTAGCAGAGTGGCTACTTCTTCTTCTTCGGACGTTCGGCCCGTAAGCTGCAGGAAATAGTCAATGGAAGCTTTATCATTGCGCATCATATCTTCTAACAGACTGTAATAGTCCGTTTGACGAGTCCTGAGGTCTTCAACTCTCACTCCGCGGGCCACAAGGAGCATGATCAGTTTGGCGTCGAGATATGCGTTTTCGTTTGGCTGGGAATAATCCAAAATGTACACGAAATGGGAATCTGGGATAGTGGGCTGCCTCATTGACTCGTCGGAGTGATCTCGCATAGGATGATGATTGTTGGTGTCTCCTTCTTTCAAGACTAACATCCCTTGGGAACCTTGATAGTGAACTAATAGTGCACTCGGTTCGGGATCGTTGAGTCCTTCAAAACCCTCCTCCCTTATTTTTGATAGAAGCCTACGAGACATAAAGCCATAGCCAAATTTCTTGACTTTTGAAACCTCATCACACTGTTCCTTTGTTAGTTCCACTTGCTGTATAAATGGCGAAAACAATAAGCCAATCTTCTTTGCGCGCACACTTACATTGCTGTCTTCAACAAAGTCACCAAACGTTTTTAAGTGGTTTTGAATTTCTTCCTTAGTACCATGCATCATGAAGCACGTTTTCTCTCTAACCTGACTGTCAGAATGACCGAGGAAATTAAAACGCTTCTTGTCACAGAAAATGCCGCTTTTCAAGATACGTTTACAAAAGGCGATGTTTGCCTCTTCCTGCATCTGCGTTTTAAAAGTGACAATCATTATCTCACCACGAAAATCGCGCCCCATTCGATGCTCCAGACACTTAAAAAACCGAGTATTTTCCAGTTTTTTATATCGAAAGCGATTCTTACGCTCGTCTTTGCCAGTAAATTCCACGTGTTTGACTTCGCCTTCTTTAGGAGGAGGAGTGCCCTCGGGAATACTGATGCGAACTTCCATGCCACTATCAGATATTGAAAGACGTCCACTAAGGATTTATGCACCTTTTTTGATAGCTGATAGAATAAGAGAATAAGAGAATTATTTTAGTCTGACCAAAAACTTCAACTATGACTTTAATTAATTATTAATTTATTAATTTTAATTATTTATTAATTATTTAATTATTTTAGCCTGACCAAAAACATCAACCGGCCAAACCCAGGCCCCTTTTCTTCTCCCTTTTCTCTGGTTACCTACAGTTGCATGACCGCCCAAATTTGGATGATTGAGATTGCTTGCGCAGTGGTCTCTTGGGAAGGAATGGGAAGTGAACTCTGCCTTACAGTCCATGACACTATAATGACAACTGGGGTTTGTGAAACGAAGGCTTTCTACATCACGCATGGGATCTTTCCAGTGGCAAGCAGAGTACATGTAATTCACATCCCACAACCTGCAAAGTTTTTGATTTAATTATGTACTGCCGCTCGTGCACACGACGGAAAAGAAGCGAGTCAATGCTAAATGCCACTAAGAGTTGAAGCAGGAGTTTATCGGGGCAGAAAAGCAAAATAAGTCCCACCACACCGTTGCTATGGTTACAAATGTTAAATGACGCCAATATCAACAAAATGTACCGCTGCTTTACTATGTAATAGATAGACTTGTTTCTAAGGCCAAGAGCATAAAGAATAAATATATTACATTTAAGCAGATTTCCGCAAAACTCGTGTACAAATGACATAGATACGATGTCTGAGAAAATTGAGGATGGCATTAACGCAATTAAACTGAAAGTGTTTAATTGCGTGGGTTAGGAATTTTGTGCCGAATGAAACATTGGTATATACCTATAATCGCCCTAGTACAACCTCACTTAGACTACTGTAGTGTCGAATAGGGTAATTGGGGAAACGGTTTATTTTTAAGGAAGCCATTTTAAAATGTTCAGATCTGAGCACAGTATTTTTTGACAATCAACAATGAATTCCCAAAACATGAGCACTAGAGTTTTTTTCATTTTCGCTATGCTAACTATCGCGGCCGAAGAAGTGAGAGAGGAAAACACTGGCAAAACTCAATTACGTTACTCGGTCTTACACGGTGCTGTAGTTTTCAAGAGTTTTGTTAGTAAACTTAAACCTCATCTCAATATTTCAAGATTATTAAAAAGCGTTTATTTACAGCATAGATATAATTCCATCCGTCGATAAGCTATGTATTCGCAAACGATTTGAGAATCGTGTGTTTTGGGGGGGCTGCATTAAGACCCTGTGTAATTTGTATTTGAGAGAGCTTTGCGTGGTAAGAGCGCCAAAGGGAATTCGACCCGAGCTCGGAAAGTCGCTTAGTAGTTACTGACATCACGAAAGAGCAAGGCGAGAAAATTCTATTCCAATAAAAAACCTCACGAAGGGTTTTCGTACTTTGACTTAAAGGGTTCTCGCTGGAGATTCTTACGAATAAAATTAACAGATAATGCTTTTTTTTAAACTTCAATGTTCGTTGTTGATTATGCTTACGCTAAGCAAATTGGTGGGTTACCAATATCTAGGGCCCCACGGCATGCAGCCAGAAAGCTTATACTCCTTACGAATTGCATCTCATTTTCATACAAAAATCCATACCTTAGTCTATCTTTTCTCGAGACCTTGACCGGCTTGTTTAACTGATGATCGTCTGAAGAATTTGTTTATTTTGCCTTAAGTTGACGGAAACGTTTTCCTAGAAACCCCCGAGGTCAGAAATTTCTAGGAATCAGGGATGATACAATGAATGTCAAATAATGAGCAACACCGTGACATTGGCGGACGTCCAATATCTTTTCGTTCTTTCCCACTGAGATGTAAATTACACATCAGTTTAACATTTATGTTACTTTAATCAGAAATTTTGAACAAAGCAGTTTCTTCAAAAGAAAAAACTCCGACATTTTAGTATTTTGCTACAACAGACGCAACAATAACCATTGAAATACATAATAACTCGATGAGACCGTGTCTCTTTGACTTAGCTCAGCTAGATATTTACAGATATCAGTAAAGGAGAGATTAAATCGGCCCGTTAACCACGTGTGACAAACCCCTTGACCGACTCGTATCACTGCTATTGGAATTAAAAAAAAAACATGGTATTTATTTTACAACTTTTTCTTCGTTTCCCGGCTTCATGTAGCATCTGGAAGGTTGCCTGAAAAATCGGCCATTTTCAATGTTTTTCCTTAGTCCTTCCTTTGCTAAATGTCGGAAAAGTGGCATTTTCGACACATCTGGAAAAGTTGCCATTTCTTTTTTTTAGGCCTTTCTTCAAGCGGTTTTCTGCATAGAGCAATTCTACAAATGTCAAGCTTTCAATGCATACCAATAAGGGCTATAGGCCACTTGTATTTCTTAATTTGTTGTAGCCTCTGGAAGTTCGCCTAAAAGGACCTAAAAAGTCGGGCGTATTTCAATATATTCTCTTGGTTACCCTTCGCTAAATGTCGGGAAAACTTTCTCTCATTCTAGGTCATTTCAAAACGGTTTTTGCAAAGAACACTGAAATCTACAATAGCGGTTAAACTTCCAATGCATACTATGGGATAGCTGCCGTATTTCCTAATTTCGTGAGCCTCTGGAAATTTGCTAAGAAATCGTCCGTTCTCCCTTCAACTCCCTTTGCTAAATGTCGGAAAATTGACATATTGAAAAACATATTGAAACTCATGTGATATGTGGTAAAACCTTGTTAGTATTATTCATCATGACGTCTGCATTGTAAAGTGATACAACTATTCCTTGCTCTGTAGGTATAAAAAAGAACGGAAAAGAAGGGAACATGTCTAAGGGTTCATTTTGGGCTGACACATTCGGAGAAATAACTTATTAGACGAGATTCAGCGATTTATAAGTGATATCATGCAGAACAAAAGAATACCCTTTGAGCTACAGCAAAGTCTTTCCCTAATTGTTTTGTGAACACACGTCATCACTGTAGTGTCAGACAGCAATCATTATTAATAACACTGATCACTCTTGCGCTGATTTTCGAGGGGACGTAATGAATACTAGTAAAGTGTAAATTCAGCATTGAAGGAGAGGGATGATGAAGAAGAGAATAGCCGATTTTAGGGCTGGAACCAGAACTTGATTAGCTTTGATTACCTGTGGTTAAGTGATTCAGTGGACAACACTGGCAAAACCCAATTACATCACAGAGAATGTTGTAGATTCTCAAGAGTTTTGTTAGTAAACCTCATCTTAATGTTTCAAGATTATCAAATAAAATTCCATCCGGTGGTAAGCTATGCATTCGGAGAAGATTTAAAAATCTTGTGCTTTGGACTGCAGAAAGGCTCTAGAGAAGGCTTTGCGCGGTAACAGCGCCAAAAGGAATTCGACGCGAGCACGGGAAGTCCCTTAATTAATTGCTCCTGACATCACGAGAAAGCAAGTCGAGAAAAACCTCTTCCAATGGAAAACCTCACGGTTTTTGTACTTTGACTAAAAGGGTGTTCGCTGGAGATTCTTACAAATAACGTGAACAGTTGATGGGAATTTCTTAACCAGAGAGAGCATCGCAAAAATGCTCGTTGTTGAATCTGCTTAGCTAAACAAATTGCTGGGTTACCAACATCAAGGGCATCGTCGTAGTCTAAGTCTGTGCTAAGAGGTAATACCTTTGCGTCTCTTCCTACGAATTGGCTCTCATTTTTATACAAAAATCCATACCTTTTAGTTAGTTGATCTTCTCTCGAGACCTTGACCGGCTTGAGAAGAATTTTGTAAACTTGGTTAAAAAACCGATGATCGTCTGAGGAGTTTGTATATTTTACCTTAAGATGACGGAAACGTTTTCCTAGAAACCCCCGAGGTCATACATTTCTAGGAATCAGGGATGATTGACACAATGAATGTCAACTAATGAGCAATACATTGGCAGACGTCCAATATCTTTTCGTTCTTTTCGTCTGAAATGTAAAGTACACATTTTTAATGTTATATGTCATTTTAACCAGAATTTTGAAGAAAGCAGTTTAAAAAAAAAAAAAGAAAAGAGGATTCCGACATTTTAGTATTTTACTACAACGGACGCAGCAATACAACCATTGAAATACTTAATAACTCGACGAGACCGTGTGACTCTCTTTGACTTAGCTGAGCTAGATATTTACAGATACCAGAAAAGGAGAGATTAATCGGCCCGTAAACCATGTGTGACAAACCCCTTGACCTACCTGCGTCACCGCTATTGGAATAAAAAAAACACATTTATTTTACGTTTCCCGGCTTCATGAGGTATCTGGAAGGTTGCCTGAAAAAGTTTTCAATATTTTCCCTTAGTCTTTCCTTTGCCAAATGTCGGAAGATTTTTGACACATTTGGAAAAGTTGCTATTTTATTTCAAGGCCTTTCTTAAAGCAGTTTTCCGCATAGAACAAATCTACAATAGTTAAGCTTTCAAGAGGGTCCCGAAGGGGAGGTACCAATCCCATTTCCCAGCTCAATTTTTTCCAAATCCCATTTCCCAGCTTCCAAATCCCATCCCACTGGCATTATTCAGGAAAATCCCAGTGTTCTACATAACCAGCTCTTTTGTTTTCAGATCGCCACTTTTTTAAAATTGAGACTGGTTCCACTTTCGAAAACAACCCCGGACGATGTCTCGAATATTCACGGCATGTATAAGGTGGTAATTGAAACTTTTATTTTCTTTGAAGGTCAAACCTTAAAACAACATAAAAGGGAACTTTTAAAATTAGATTCCCATTCTTTTTCTTAAATATGTCCTAACAAAAGCATTCTCAACAATACATCTTACAGTACATTTTATAAAATCTTCCATTTCTTTAGTGAAGACATTGTCAGGATTTGGATATAAACAAATTGAAAAATATCTATTGTAAATAAATGCCGCAAAATGAGTCCATCTCTATCCATTGTTTCTCCCAGAACTGTGTATTGTTAACCATGTAATGAGCAGAATACTCACGTGATGTTCTCTAGTAGAGAATCACTTGTTTGGAATAAGCAACTTTGTTCGGGACGTTCATCGCTTGCCAAAATTTTTTCTTGCTTCTCTGTAGGCTAGAAATACGCATTGATTTTCTTCGGTTGTTTATTAGGAATCGGCGGATTACAATTATGAACTCGCCGGGAGTATTTTAGGTGACCTGCAGCAGTCCTTTTATATTTGTCC
This sequence comes from Montipora foliosa, assembly GCF_036669935.1. Classification (NCBI taxonomy): domain Eukaryota; kingdom Metazoa; phylum Cnidaria; class Anthozoa; order Scleractinia; family Acroporidae; genus Montipora; species Montipora foliosa. Next base: position 29,053,746 of record NC_090879.1, read on the forward strand.
AATTTTGGAGATTTCCCACAGCGTAGGCATTTAATTCTTTTACCATTTTTCGACAGCCCCGTGTCGTTTGTCTGTATCAGCAATTCTCACAACCTCAGATGCGTTTTGACAAATTTTCTTGTTTGACAATCCCAGAGTCAGTGGATCAGTTTATTTGCGATATTTTCCTGCGGCCAGAGTTGCTTTCCTAATGAGGTACATGACTGTGGGGCTTCCGTTTCTGGCACGCTTGGCGATTTCTGTTTAAACACGATATTTACAGCCTTTCTGAAGCATGACATGGTGTTGAATCACCTTGACAGACAAAGAAATGCACGAAGCCTTCTGGAACATTTCCATTTCCAATTGTTCTTTAGTCCTAAGTACAAAGGGGGCTTCTCGTGAGCTTCCTCCTTCAATGAAATCAATGTAAAACACTTTCAGGGCAAAATCTGCAAATCCTCTGCATCTACTCGGTTCATCTATGCCACACACACATTGTACGAATATTTTTCTCCACCTGGGTTACTGAACAGTCCAACAGTAATTCTAGTTTACAGTTCTCGGTGTGAATAACAACATTTTGAGCAGAAATATACTTGATATCCACAACAACGCTGCGAGTTCTGCACGACGATCCATCTGCGCCGCCATGTTGCTTGTAGACAAGCGGATACGCATGCTCAGAGACTTTGGCTTGGTTGCACCGCTGTGCACAGTCTGCTGTTTGTCGGACTACGAGGGTCTATGAGTAGGGAGCTTAAGCACGCGCGTTTTTGAGACGCGGACAGTAACCGGAAGTGAGCTGTTTTCCCTTTTAACTTGTCTTCACACAACCACAAGCTAAGTATCTTTTCTCCATTTGAGATGATTAGTATAAAAATCTGGGAGACATCACTGTCGTGGCACGCGAAATGTTCTCTTCCGGTTGCCGTCCGCTTCTCAAAAACGCGCGTGCTTAAGCTCCCTATATCAAAGATCGTTGATCGCAAGACAATTAAGGGCAAGATATGGGCACTTAAATATTAAATAACGTTAACTTTTCGGAAGTTTTCCAAACTAAGGGAATTAGTTAATCATACACTGAACAAGCTTAAAGACAATTATCCCATTCCCATTTCAGTTCTCTTTTCCCAATTCCCAGTGAGCAAATCCCAGTCCTAGGGACTCAATTCCAATTTTCCAGGGAACTCTTCAGGACCCTCTTTCAATGCATACCAATGAGGGCTATAGGCGACTTGTATCTCTTAGCCTTTTTTGGCCTCTTGAAGTTTGCCTAAAAAGTCGGGCATATTTAACAATTATTCGCCGAAGGCGAAGTGATTATCGGTTAATATTCACCGAGACGAAGTCGAGGTGAATATTCACCGATAATCACTGAGCCTGAGGTGAATAATTGTTTTAGTATAAATACACAGGTGATTATTTCAAAAGAGAGAAAAAAAAAACATTTCAACGCGAAATCATCTTCACTTACAGTGGCAAAACTACTACTGGCAGCCATTTTGTCCGTCGAGGTGATTATCGGCTGATAATCCGAGATAGCGAGCCAATGAGAGGGCGCGATTTTGTATAATCACCTGTGTGTTTATACTAATTCAATTTATTATTCAACACATTGTGACAATGTCCAAATATGGTCATAGCGCGCGCAATGTTCGTCGTGGTTACTCAACAGATATACGTAATTTTGTGTGTCGCGGAGAAAAATATTATAATGGTAGTTTTTCCAGCTTTTTTCCCAATAAACGTAGAAAATTGTGCTTTGTCATCAATGTGTTGAATATTAAAACAATTATCCTGCTCAATCTTGCGGAATATCGCCTGATTTTATCAAGATATATTTTGCGGGATTTCGCAGGATAATTGTTAAATATTCTCTTGGTTGCCCTTTGCTAAATGTCGGAAAATCGACATATTCGACACTTATGGAAAACTTGCCATTTCTCTTACTTTAGGTCTTTTTTAAACGGTTTTCTGCAAAGAACACTGAAATTCCAATGCATACTATGGAAATTTGCAAAGAAATCGGCCATTCTCTCTTCTATGCTTCAATAACCCTCTTTGCTAAATCTCGGAAAGTCGACATTTTCAACACTTTTGGCCAAGACTTAACATTTATTTTAGTTTTAAGCCTTTTTAAAAGCGGCTTTTTGTACAGAACAATTCTGCAATATTTAAAGTTTCAATGCATACTAATTAAGGCTATAGGTGAATTGTATTTCCGAGTTTTTTGCCTTTAGACGTTCGTTTGAGTCTAAGGTATTCGTGATTAATTACGAATGGCTTACGGGTCTATTCATCTCTCCCCCACTGGATCGACAGTAGCAGGGGACCCCAAACAATTTTTTCTCTCTTTTTTGGGTTATACATATTTCACAAATACGCATGCGTTCTGTACGTTCGATCGTATAATTAGTAGTATGCTTTATACCACATGAAGAAAAGCAAGACAAAAATTGCAAAATATTAGATCACCCTTTTTAAAAATAAAAAAAAATTACACAAATAGCGGTCACACTAAAAATTTCCTATTTTTCACACTTGGTGCTCGTGTATCTAAAGGCCCCGGGATTTCTAGGTCACACAGACACCTCCTTGCATCGTCAAAGAGGTGACATTTCCACGTTTGAGACTTTGTAAGAAGTTTTTCGTTTTGTCTTGTCTTAAATTGTTCAAAAACTTCAGGTTTTTAGAAGAAATGGATAGTAAATTCTCGAATGGCTTATGGCAGTTTAAGACAATAACGCGGTCCTCTTCATGTCCTCTCCTCATTTTGCGCGCCGTAACAAGGTTAGAAAGCGAATCGTATTGAGCCTGTTGTAACAAATCAATGATAGCTTTGTGGTGACACAGACATCGGAAGAATCCGATCTTATTACATGCAGTGGGATGCCATACAGAGACCACGTCTTAAGGACGTTCGCGCGAAATTTTTCTAACATTGATTTTTTTCTGAAAATTTTACCATTGAAAGATCATGAGTTAGCGACGTCAGAAATGTAAAAAAAATGGGGGGTCACCGACTTCGTTTTGGAAATAACATGCCCAGAAGAACACCAAAATCTGAGTAAATCGGGCTTCGTTGGCGAAGAAGACCACAGTAGCTGCAAGTCCCAAAATATTGCAAATTAGCGCTTTGAAGGGAAATGTTCTCTGCCAAATATGGTTTAAATGGACCTTTTAAGCGAATTTAGTCAGCTGGTGAGGTTCCTCAAAGAACAAGTTCGCATTTAACGACAATAGTTTCACGCGCCTTGCAGCCGCAAAATGGCAGGATTCTATGTCCCGTGGACAGAAATCTTCAATTTTTTTTAAACTTCCCACATTGATTTTTTGTTCATTTTTGGACAATGTGGAGATAATTGTAAATGAAATCTGTTTCTGAAAAGAAAAGTAGGGGTCACCTAACGTCCAAGATCGTTAAATCCAATCAAAGCTATAACAATGGCCATCTGCCCTATTATTGTTCATTTGAGTACTTAGCGCGCGCGCTCGATGCATGACGTGGCATGGCGTGGCATGTGGATTTGCGTGCGCAGTAAGGATGCGCAGAAACAATTAGCGCGAACGTCCTTAAAGTCGGTTGAGTTCCTTTTTTACGAGTGGATGCGCGCATGCGCAGGAACGCGTATCGTGATGTGGGAAAAAGCGTTGAATCCTGTTAGCAAAATGAATAATTGTGTGATGTTCGGAAAAGACGAAAAGGAATGGCGCGAGTATACTGGAGTATGATGGAGTGTGGAGCAGTGTTTACAGTTCAGGTTTTTACCTTTTTTGTTATGGTAAAAAGTGAGGTTAGGAGAAGCGGGAGTGGTGGACTTGCTTTGATACAGTACCATGCTATCATGGCCGGTAGTTCAAGTTTGCGAATATTAGCCTAACGCTTTTCATTCGGGTTGTGCATCGTAATCACTTCACTCTTCATCGACAAATCATGCGGTTGAGTGCTTTAAAGAAAACTTTTTTCTAAAGCTTAAGCTACTTTTGCTCTTAAATTGTACGTTAACTTTCGTGAATTAGCTTTAGTATATTCGTGAATTTTAAACTCAAGAAGTTTCGTAAAGTAATAATTCTGTTCTTCATGAAACCTACGGCAGATTTTCCGGACGAGCCGAAGAATGATGAGGCAAACTCGACGTTTTTGCTGCTAGATCCATTCGCCATTGTCTTTTTAATTCTGGGGTTTGATCCACAGCCAAAGTTATAATAGTGAGGAAGCTTTTACAGTCGATGAGACGTTCGTGAACTGACCCGAGATGTCAGCGAACTGATAGTTGGCCAAAGGACTAGTTGGTGAGAAGAAGAAAGCACTTTGCATGTTTTCCAAGGTTACTTTAGCTTAGTTCTTCGAATTTGCGAGAGTTTTTGTCGTGGAAACCAGTAAGACTAAAGGCTGTTAGGAAGAATGTTAGCTATACCGTACATAAGAAAGTGTCTCTTAATATTCATTTCTTAACAGTTAAAGATCTGCATGCATTTAAGCGAAGTTTATATTTCTTTGATCATCAAACAAATGTACTATGCAGGTAATCCGAGCCGTATAAAATTACAAACAGCTGTCAAAATTGAGGCAAACAGTCATGTGTGTGATACCGGTGTCTGCCCTTTTTGAGAAGTTCAAAGCACAAGAAATCACCTGTTGTGTTTTTAAACCATGTTATTCAAATTATGGTACGCTCAGCATAAACAACAAAGCACAGGGGTTATCAAAATTACAAAATTGGCTCGCAATTTTGAATACAATAATTGAAAATGGAAAATGGTCAGAATTCTTCTGTCTGCCAACCAGTCAGAGAAAGTTCAAACAATATGGTTGTTGTGAATAAAGAACAGACAGCAAATGCCAGTACTGAAAACAATAACTTTGATACAAATGATGATGATGTGGATGATTGGTGTGAAATAGTGGAAGGACCATCCTTGAAATGGACACCTTATTACAAGAACCTGAGATGACTGAGCATGGTAATGATATTTTAAGTGTTGCACCAGGAGGTCTATTTGTGTTTGTTCATGATGATATTTATTTTGAAGAAAATTCACTTCGATAGACTACCCACATCTATCATCAACATTATTAAAAACAGCATCCTCAGCTTGCAGGGCTATCAAATTGACACCTATCCACGAGTTAGCCATTGGCTACCAATGCACGGTTTCTTCGTAGTCTCATGTAGCAATTAGCCACGTGTTTGTGCTTCTCACTGAAGTCAATCCCTGTTGGTTGGGGTTACTACTTGGAAGGGTAACAGCACATAATATCTCGCGTTTTTTGTCTTCCTTTTCGATTTAATTCCTGTAATCTGAAGAGTGGATGTGCACAGAGCTCCAATCACAGAACAGTGCTGACATAGTTCTTGTTCTAGGATAACGTACATCTCTATACATGATCAATTGTTTGTATTCAACTGCACCCCCAGTAGAGTGTTCTTTAAACCACTGTGACTGTGTTTGGCTACCTATACAGAACCAGTGGAAGTTAGCGGTAAATTGGTCCAAACAACATAGTAAAACTGTTTACGTTCTGTTAAATAAAAGACACGTTTTCGTTGAAAATGACACCGCCTTTGAAAGACAAACGTATTCAAATAAATGCTATTTAAAATTATATTACAAGCGTTGAGTTTAATCAAGGTTACAGGCGATTAAAATACAGCATTAATACTGTTTCTATCAAATTCGAATTAAATTTTCTAATTTCTATTAAATGCTCGGTTTCTTTTCGTTGTGCCGCAACCCGTATTTGTAAATACAGGGCAGGCATTTGTTAACCCTCTAACTCCCAAAAGGTCACCTACTGACGAGTGTTGACCAGAGTAAAATCTGTAACTGGCACTCGAAATTTTTGAGAAAATATTTTTCAAGCGCTTTCTCCTAGAAATAAAGGAAGGTGTCAGGATAGCCTCTATGTCTTAAAGTTTTGTTATTATTTTCTAGGTGAAAGTAGCTCTGCTAGCGAGAGAGTTAGCCATTAGATTCCAAATTTGCCTGTCGCTGGTCACGAAAAGATTCAAAATTGGGGTGACTGGAATAGTGTACTGAAAATTAAGGGATTAAAATTATGGGAAAAAACCACTTCTGAGAATTGAACCTCTTATCTTGAGATGAAAATACAAATTGAAAAAAAAAAGTCAATAAAAACCCAGCTAAACTAATGCAGCGACGGCGAAGTAAAGATTATATGTACAATGGTAAAAATGTGAGATTAAAACATGATATATCGATTTAAAGAAACTAAGCTTATAGATAGCTCTTTACCAACTATTACTTCATATAAAATTTAAAAAAGAAGTTCTCATGATTAGATTTAAAACGCGAGCCTTCAAAAAAGGACGACTTTACAGTGATGTAAAGCGTCGAAAGATTTTCTGTCAGGACTCGGGAAATGGAAGCATCGTCCAATCTCTGCGCGGAAAATTAGCTGTTTACGTTGAGTATTGTATGTCTGAGGTCTCCGTTACGCGTTTGCTTTATCATACTCAATGACAAATGCGTAGAGGTATGGTAGTCACCTAAACACATAACCATCCGTGACTGATAACGTTCAATCAATGTAATGATTTTGTCTCGCTTTTTGGACAAAACGAGTCGCTTCTAACTTGAAATCACCTAAAATCTTGCCATTAACGTGAAATTCTCGATCTCTCTTGAGCATATTACAAGTCCAGTAATTGAGCAATCCCCCTGAACTTCCATCACGACTTGTCCTCAAATCTTCCTTCGTTTCTTTTCCTTCCATATCATCAAGAAGACTGGTCGTTTCTGTAGGTGACTCTCCAGCTCTAGAAGAGGTTCCGGTTTCATCCGACAACTCCTCGAGATTTTTCCACAAGACTTCTTTGTCAACCATCGAGTTGGTTGCTTGGTAAAACATTCTACTGAGCTGTTCACACTGCGTTTGTGAAAGTCCAGATTCTTTTGCAGCGAGACTCATGTAGGTCCGATCAATCTGAAACGGCAAGTCATCCTTAAAGATGGCAAAGTGGTCAATCAGTTCCTCGCGTAGATCTTTTGTGCTCTTTTGGGGGCTCTGGAAGTACGATCGACATTTAGCCCAGGTATCAGACACTTTTTCAGAATAAGTGAGTTTGTACGACATGGGTTTTACTTTTTGTTTTGGAATAAGCTTTGGATCCCAGCAGACAATGAACTTGTTTCCACTCAGATCTGCTCCGCCACACTTGAACGCGAGAGAGGGAGGTAAAACTAAACAATCAATTAGGTTTTCGTACTCTTTCTTGTGGTGAATGAGCTCTAAGGATAGTATATCTCCAGGATAGTAGCAAGGAATTGGCGCTACAAAAACTTTCTTTTCTGGATCAAATTTCTTTCTTTGTTCGCACGGTAAAGTTGGCCTGAAGTAACACTGTTCAGATGTCAACTTCCCGTAAGGGTCGCAGACGGCAAACACCACCCTAGCCCTGGGAATCAAAATTCTGACATGTGGAACTTCACCTCCAGATGACTCTCTTTCAACCATGTAACTTACTTCACTTTGTAGCAGAGTGGCTACTTCTTCTTCGGAAGTTCGGCCCGTAAGCTGCAGGAAATAGTCAATGGAACCTTCATCATTGCGCATCATATCTTCTAACAGATTGTAATAGTCCTTTTGAAGAGTCCTGAGGTTTTCAACTTGCACTCCGCGGGCCGCTAGAAGCATGATCAGTTTGGCATCGAGATATGCGTTTGTGTTTGGCTGGGAATAATCCAAAATGTACACGGTCCGGTCTGTCTGCCTCACTGACTCGTCGACCTGATCTTGCCAAGGATGATGATCGTTGATGTCGGCTTCCTTGACGACTAACATGCCTTGGGAACCTTGATAGTGAACTAATAGTGCGCTCGGTTTGGGATGATTAAGTCCCTGGAAAAAATCCATTTCCCATATTTTTGATGCAAGCCCTCGAGACATAAAGCCGTAGCCAAATTCCTTGACGTTTGAGACCTCATCACGCTGTCCCTTTGTTAGTTCGACTTGCTCGAGAAATGGCGAAAACAATAAGCCAATCTTCTTTGCGCGAACACTCACATTGCTGTCTTCAACAAAGTTACCAAACGTTTTCAAGTGGTTTTGAATTTCGTCCTCGGTACCATGCATCATGAAACACGTTTTTTCTCTCATTTGACTGTCAGAATGACCGAGGAAATTAAAACTCTTCTTGTCACAAAAGATTCCGCTTTTCAAGATGCGTTTACAAAAGGCGATGTTTGCCTGTTCCTGCATCTGCGTGTTAAAAGTCACAATCATTATCTCATCATGAAAATTGGGTCGTTCATACTCCAAATACTTAAAAAACAAAGTATTTTCCAGTTTTTTATATCTGCGGACATGTTCACGTTCGTCCTCGCCGACAAATTCCACGTGTTTGCCATCGCCTTCTTTAGGCGGAGGAATGCCTTTGGAAAAACTGATGCGAACTTCCATGTCACGTAAGATATTGAGAGACGTCCACCATGGATTTATGCTCCTTTTATGACGGCTAAGGAAAGAAATAATAGAATAAGAGAATTATTTTAGCCTGACCAAAAATAAAAAACGGGCCAAACTCAGGCTTTTCTTCTTCCTTGTCTCTGGCTGCCTATAGTCGCATGACTGCCCAAATTTGGATGGTTAAGATCGCGTAGGGGTCTCTTTGGAAGGAAAGACCAGTTTACTACTCGGCCCGTTAAGTTAATAGGGACCTTTAGATTCTAGGACGAGGACGAGGACGAGTAAGAGTTTTGACTGCCCGTTTTTAGCGATAATACTTCGAAAATTCATAACCTGGACGATTGCTCTTACTCTTTGTTAGTAGCATAGGTTGCTCAGTTATTCTTATTGCTGGTAATTGAGCCTCGAAAAATGCCAACACTGCTACCGTGATGTGTACTTGTTTTGCCACGATGACATTTTTGCAAAACCACGCACCAAAATGACGACGGTATCACATTTTTCCCGCCAAAATGAAGCTGGTTTGCGCCCGCTCAATGTTGTTTCATGAGAAAATCTCATACTGGTTGTCGTTCTTGTCCTATAATCTAAAGCTCTCTATTGACACTCTGATGACAACCTCGAGGGTTTGTGAAACGAAGGCTTTCTACATCACACATGGGATCTTTTCCATTGTCACTCGGCCGCTGCCATGTAATTCACATCCCACAACCAAGTTCTTTTATTTATTTTGGACTGCCACTCGTGCGAACGACGGATGACGAGGCTAGTCAATGCTAAATGCCACTAAGATTTGAAGCAAAGTAAGTCCCACTATACCTTTTCTATGGTTATCAGTGATAAATGACGGCACTATAGAGTGGCTTTCAATTGAGTGTCAAAAGTAGAGCGGTTTTCAATTGAGTGTCGAAACTAATTAGTTAATTACTTTGGTTTATGATTACTTCACTCAGTGATTGGTTCAAAGTTCTCGCGCCATTTTTTCAACCAATCAGAAGTGAAACCAAAACCAATTGTCGCTCCGCGTGCACATTTTCCCGCGCTTTGTGACGGCTACGTGTAATTACTTCGAGTTTTGATTGGTTTACTGGATTGTCTCCGACCTTTTTGATTGGCCAAAGTAATTACTTTGGTTTTGGTTTTACGACACTCAATTGAAAACTGCTCTATCACCAAAATATACCGGAGCAATACTATGTAATAGATACACTAGTTTCTAAGGTGAAGAACATAAAGAATATTAAATATATTACATTTAAGCAGATTTCCGCGAGACTCGTGTACAAATGACAGATATGATATTTTGAGGATGGCATTAACGCAATTTAACTGAAAGTTTTTAATTGCGTGTGTTAGGAATTTTGTGTCAAATGAAACATTGGTAAATACCTATAATCGCCCTAGTACAACCTCACTTTGACTACTGTAGTGTTGAATACGGCAATTGGGGAAATGGTAAAGAAGCTTCGAAATCGCACAGCTTTTACTTATCTCCGTGTACTGACGGTTAGAAAAAGCTAAATCACCGAAGCACGAACTTTGTGAGCTCGAGATTTACGACGTTGGACTCTACCAACAGCGTTTTCATAAACAAATCAAGTTCTGCTTTATAAATTTGTTCTCATAGTGAGTATTGGGCTTTTCGAAACTTGAAAGAAAATGCTATGCCACCAAATTAGTTTTTAAAGATATTTTCCAAAACCTGATTTTAGGGTTTTTTCTAGCGGTGCTGTGCAGTTGCCATGACAACAACTGGGACTCGCAGACACCCTCACAAAATTGCCTGTCAAAAGCATTGTGGTCAAATATTAATTCCTTTCTAGTAAAAGTATTGACAGTGTTGTAATCTTTTTTTATTGGAAACCCACTGCTACCTGTGGAGAACCCTTTCGAACCTCCCTAAACAGTTCAAAACAGTCTGTCAAAACTTTTTTTTCTTACTTAATCCTTTTATCAGAATGAAGGAGATATTAGTCTTAATTACGTTTGCTGTCATTAATTATTTTCATTTTCAAATTAGGTTATGGAATGCTGGCTATGTGAATATGACAAAAAATGGTCAGTGCAGTTGCAAATATGGTATTGATAGCGACCCCCCTTAGGAACGTAGACACGTGACGATGGTGCAATAAGCATGTGCTGAGTGTTGTGTTGATTAAAAAGAAAGACCAAAATGTTTTATTATGGAATTGTGGCGTTACATTGGTGACAGCGATGAACAAAACAAACTTTACGTACCCCTAGAGATATTTTGATGGTTTGTTGCAGCGAATATCATCGTTCTGTGTGGTTCTGTGTGGAAATTTTACTTGTTTGTTTGCTCGTGTGGTTTCTTCAGTGGCGGAAAAATCAATCGTGCACGTGGATTCAGGATTCAAAGAAATGAGTTGTTCGACGCCAACTAACCCTTTTAAGCCGGAGAACCCGTGTACACCAGCGTCTTATTCGTCTCCGGACCTGTTAATAAATTATTTTGGAAGTTCAAGTCGCCGATTTCACTCTGCAAACCCGTTCGCATCCCAGAACGAATTGGATAATTTTCCAACTGATTTGTTTACACACCACCGGAAGTTTCTCAAACCTGTTAAAAATCCTGCGGATTATGATGGTACTCAGTCGTTACGAGATTATTTGAAACACTTTGAGCGTTGCTCTGTTGTTAATAGTTCGAACAAAGAAGAAGCTGCTGTTTTCTTGGCCGCAAGCCTTCGCGGCGAAGCTCAAAAGGTGATAAATGGCATGTCCGACAGCGACTGTCGAAATTACGCGAAGATTGTTGACAAATTGGAACTTCGGTTTGGTGTTGAAAAACAGCGCAAGTTACACCAGGCACGTTTGCACAACCGTCGCCAACAGGAAAATGAAAGTGTTCAACCCCTTTCTGCAAATATCCGGTCTATGTCAACTCTCGCTTATCAGGATTTGTCCCCTGACACTCAGGAAAGATTTGCCGTCCAGCATTTCATTGATGCTATCAAAGATCGAGACGACAGGCTTCGACTACGCAGAGACAAACCACGCACCATGGACTAAGCCCTGTCGCTGGCCTGTGAACTTGAAACATTTCGTCTCTTGGATAGAGATCGGCCAAGAAGCTCTCCAAAGGTCTGTTGATGAAGTTCAAAGCGAGCCAGATTTGTTTCAAGCTCAGTTTGAAATGTTACGGTCTGACCTTCAAGCACAACAACAACGTCAGGAGACTCAGCAAGTTGTTCTCCAACAGCTAGTTCAGCAGTTACAGAAGCTCTCCCAGTCAATGTCTGTGAACACCTCTGGAAGCTAGCGACGCCCACATGCCCCACGTTCTTTCAGTCGAAATGGTCCATGCTGGAATTGCAAGGAATTTGGCCAGTACCGTCGTAACTGCCCAGCACGCAAGTCACATGAACAAGATAATTTGGGCTCGGGAAACGCCAGCAGGGTGTCACCCAAGGGCCAGGGGGATGCCTGAGTGAGAGTGATGTAGGCCCCACTACTGTACCTAAGCAGGATATGACTTATCCCAATGTGTCGATGGAAGCTAGGTTACAAGTTGGTAATAAAGTACAAGGCCTTTATTTGCCAGGTTTTATTGATGGAACTCGTACTATGTGGTTGATAGACACTGGTGCTGCTCTTTCAATTTTGTCGTTCAAGATTTATAATTCTCTACCTGCTCGTGCCAAATTCAGTTTGAGTTCAGCTAATTCTGCGATTGCTCTTGCTGATGGTCAGCAAGCAAAAACACATGGTCTAGGACATTTTGTGGTGCACCTGGGTACTAAAGAGTTTCGTATGCATGTGATTGTGGCTCAGGTTGAAGATGATCATGAGGGCATTCTGGGTATGGAGTTCCTGTCACAAGTTGATTCGCACATCGACATTGTAAAAAACCAAGTGTCAATTAATGGGGAAGTGTTTGAGTGTTCTGATTTCAAGAACCAGCCCCTTAGTTCAAGATGTATCGTACGACGGTCAACAATTATTGAACCTAACACTAAGATGATTGTTCCAGTCACCGTTCACAAGCGTTCTAGTAACTTAAATCCAAAGGCATCTCCATTAGGCGTGCAATTGTTGGAGCCTTGCCTCACTTCACATTCGCAACAAAAGGGCCTCCATGTTGCATGGACTCTGGTGGATGTTAAAGAGGACAGAGAGGTCCCTTTACGTGTTTTCAATGTTTCCAACGAAGCTTACCACTTCGCTGCTGAGACTGTGGTTGCCCTGGCTAAGCCAGTTATTGATGTCACTTTCCTGGAGCTTTATGAGGAGAATAACGAGAGTGTTATCGGCCAAGCCAGAGTAGTAACTCAGCATGTATCACACGAACAAGCTGAAGGAACTCTACCAGAACCCCTACAGGAACTCCTTGGAAGGAACACTGAGCATTTGACTGTCAGTGAAACTGAGAGACTGCACGAGTTACTGTACAATTACCAACATGTGTTTTCCTTTTCCAACGGGGACTTGGGCACTACACATATGGTCGAGCACAAAATCGAAACAGGCAGTGTGCCCCCAATCCGACAACAGCCCCGGCGCACCTCTCTATGGAAACATGAGGAAATTGAACGGCAAGTAACTGATCACTTGCAGGAAGGGTAGGTGAAAGAATCATCAAGCCCTTGGTCCTCCCCAGTTGTGCTGGTGACTAAGGAGGACGGTATCCAGAGGTTGTGTATTGGCTACCGCCGGTTAAATGCAGCAACAGTAAAGGATGCCTTTCCCATACCGCGAGTTGATGATTCACTTGCTGCTTTAAGCTGCTCGAGATGGTTTTCCACGTTGGATCGTGCCTCCGGTTACTGGCAAGTGGCAATGGACACGAACACCCAACAAAAGGCAGCATTTGTAACCCCAAGCGGCTTGTATGAATGGAACGTGATGCCATTCGGGCTTTGTAACACGCCAAGTACATTTGCCAGATTGATGGAACTTGTTTTGAAGGGTCTACATTGGAAAATCTGTCTGATTTACCTTGATGATGTGATTGTCATGGGGCGTACATTCGAGGAGGAGAGTTAGAACTGCTGAAACAAGTGTTTGAGCGACTTACCCGGACGGGACTAAAGCTTAAGCCGAAGAAGTGTTTTCTCTTCCAGAAACGAGTTTCATATCTCGGACATGTGGTCACAGAAGAGGGCATCGGCCCAGACCCTGGAAAGGTCGAACAAGTTCGTACATGGCCCATACCGGAAAACAGGACAGAGGTCAAAAGCTTCCTCGGACTTGCTTCTTATTACCGTCAGTTTGTCCCTGATTTCTCAACCATAGCTCAACCGCTGTACAAGCTAACAGAAGCAAAGACAGAATTTGTTTGGACAGGGGAATGTCAGCTGGCTTTCAACAGCCTCAAGAGTTCGCTTACGTCCTCTGGAGTCCTGGCCTACCCGACCAGAGAGGGTAAGTTTGTGCTAGACACCGACGCATCAGACCATGGAATTGGTGCAGTGTTATCACAGCTTCAAGACAGAATGGAAAGACCTATTGCATTTGCAAGTCGAACATTGTCCAAGTCTGAAAGGAACTATTGTGTGACTCGGCGTGAGCTTTTGGCAATTGTAGAGTTTGTCAAGCAACATCGGCATTACCTACAAGGTACAAGATTCTGCATTCGAACTGATCATCCCCCCTTGTGCTCTGTCATTAAAGCTAAGGACCCAGAAGGACAACTGGCACATTGGATTGAACTCTTAAGTACGTTTGACTTTGAGATCCAGTATCGACCGGGACAACGACACCAGAATGCTGATGCACTTTCTCGTCGACCTTGCGATGACTGTTGGTGGTGTAAGGGTTGGAAATCTCAGAAACAAGTGTCCTTTGTTCATGTCGGTGTCCAAACAGCGATGCATGTCCCTAACCAGGACAGTGGGCAACCAGCGGAATGTAAACGTCCTGTTGGTGAGCGTTGTGCCACGGTCAGGTTGGAACCAACATGGACTTCCCACTTCTTGAGGGAGAAGCAATAAGCAGATCCTGATCTTAAAGTCATCATTGGATAGAAGGAAGCCAATGAAAGGAAGCCATTGTGGGAGGAGGTGTCGCCTCAGAGCCGTGCTGTAAAGTCCTTGTGGTCACAATGGGACCGGCTGCTCTTCAGAAACCGTGTACTTTGCGCAAATGGTAAAATGACATTGGAGATCAGACGAACAACCAGATTGTTCTTCCCGTCATTCTCCAACAGACTGCCTCTGAAGCTCATCATAGCCACACGACTGCGAGTCATCGTGGTGTGCGAAAGACCATAAACGCCCTTCAGTCTCGTTATTATTGGCCAGGCCTTACATCAGCAGTTCATGGATTGGTCATGTTAGGGGATCAAAGAAACATGGGGAAGGAAGCGTCGCGCTCCTTTACAACAGTACATGGTAGGAGCTCCCATGGAACGCATTGTGATTGACATTCTTGGTCCACTGCCAGAAACGCCACGAAGGAACAAGTTTGTACTAGTGGTTAGTGATTAACTCACCAAATGGTCTGAGAGCTACCCTATACCCTACCCAAACCAGGAGGCCACTACTGTTGCTGAGAAGGTGGTGAGCGAGTTCATTTGTCGCTTTGGCGTACCCCGTGAACTCCATAACGACCAAGGAACTAACTTTGAATCAAGGGTCTTTGTTGAAATTTGCAAGCTCTTAAACGTCGAGAAAACTCGCACTACCCCAATGCAACCCCAGTCCGATGGACAGGTTGAACGCTTCAATAGGACCCTCATTGAAATGTTGAGTGGGAAGATCAAGGAAGATCAGAAGAACTGGGATCTTCAGCTACCAGCGTGCATGATGGCCTATCGAGGTGCTGTTCATGAGTCAACAGGGGTTTCGCCTAATCTCTTAATGCTGGGTAGAGAACTGCAAGTTCCTTTGGATGCCATAACTGAGGAACCTCTCGATGCACCACCACTCAAGACGGACTACGGCCAAGCTGTTCAAAAGAGATTGGCCAGTGCTCATGATTTGGCTAGACGACATTTGAGCAAGGCAGCCATGCGCTAGAAACGGAGCTATGACGAACGCCTTGCTGGCAGACCATTTGTTATTGGTGATTCTGTTTGGCTGCACAATGTTCGGAGAAAGAAAGGGAGAAATTCCAAACTTGAATGCCCTTGGGAGGGGCCTTATTTGGTAATATCAGTGTTGTCTGATGTAGTGTACCGAATCCAGACGAGCAGGAAAGCCAAGCCGAAGGTTGTTCATTCAGACCGATTAAAGCCTTACGTGGGACCCCCACTGGAGAGATGGATTCCAAGAGGGCAGACGCAGTTATCAAATCCGAGAGAAGAGGAAAGAGAGGCATCCGATGTAGATTTTTCAGTGTTTTTTGAAGACGGACAGTCAGCTCCGGTTAACGAGAGAGAGGGAGTTGAACTTGTCGAAACAGAATCAACGGGGGGAGAAGAGGATGATGTTACTCCTGGATCTCAGAATGCTGATTGCATTGGAATAGATAACAGTGACCAGCCTGATGAAGTGAGGGAACCTGATTGAACCTCACGCAGATTTGTCAACTTCTACTGCGGATGACAGTTACCCAGAGGATGTCAGCCGTCAAACGGTGGGGTTGCCTGTACAAGTCGTACCTGAAGCAGTTTCCAGTGTTCGTGGGAGACCATCCAGGCAACGAAAACCACCAAGTCGGTACGGAACTTGGGTGAATGGTTAATCTGATTGGCCAGTAATGCTTGGGGACTGATGGACATTGCCGAACAGGCGAGGCAACTAAACAAGTTTGAACATTTAACTGTCGCGTGTTTCCTGAGAACTGTGGACATTGTCATGTTAATTAACGAACAGTTGTTAGAGACTCAGTCAGTTGTGTCAATTTGAAGTTGTTTTAAGTTTACTCGGAAGTGATTTGCACAGTGGACCAGCACTGGGACAGTGCCCATAAAGGGGGGAGTAGTGTAGCGTAGGCGATCCACATAGGTACCCCCCTTAGGAACGTAGTCACGTGATCATGGTGCAATAAGCATGTGCTGAGTGTTGTGTTGATTAAAAAGAAAGACCAAAATGTTTTATTATGAAATTGTGGCGTTACAGTATATTGGGAGTAGGACCATGAAAGGGCGTGTAATTGTACACTTTTAAACACGATTTTAAAGATTTCTTATTCACATTTATACAGTGAAGCCAAAGGATGAATTACATGTAACTAGAAATGTTTACAAGCACATACAGACAAAAATTTACTTAATATAACAAACAACGGACCTGAATATTTACAAATAAAATACTGATATAACAACAAAACTATTAAGGCTGCAAAAAATCGATGACTATATCTACTAAAATGACTGAGTATATTGTTAGTATTATTTACGTTTGCATCGAAGGTGATAAAATTATTCCTTTCCCTCTAGATATCAAAAACAAACGTCAAGAGAGCGTACATGTCTAAGGGCGTATCTCGGGCTGTGACATGCGGGAAATAACTTATTCGACGATATTTTTTTGGTTCATAAGTGATATCATGCAGAACAAAGGAATACTCCTTGAGCTACGGCAAAATATTTCCTTAGTACGTTGTTTGTGAACACATCTGTAGTCCCTTCTCATTTATGCTGATCTTCGAAGAGACGAAATAAATACTAAACTTAAATTCATCATTGAAGGCGAGGAGGCAAAGGGCGGTTTTAGAGCTGAGACCATAATTAACTGTAGTTTAAGCCATTCAAGTATTAAAACCAAAGCCCTAGACGATAATTCAATTAACCACATGCCCGTGCATGATAATATGGCGAAAAATGTTTTGGAAAATGAGAGAAGGGTAAAGTAACGAGAAAATCTCGTCTGTGATATTTGTTTGGGATTTGATAAAGTGACCTTTCGAGTTGATTTTTAAGCAGGCCATTTTAAAATGTTCAGATCTGAGCACAGTATACTTTGATAATCGACACTAAATTCCTAAACACGAGAACTAGATTTTACAAATTTTGCTGTGCTAACTATCGCGGCCGAGGAAGTGAGAGATTTAAATGATACAACACTGGCAAAACTCAATTCACCCAGAGTGCTGTAGTTTTTCAAGAGTGTTGTTAGTAAGTTTATTTACAGCATAGACACAATTCCATCCGTCGGTAAGCTATGCATTCACAAAAGATTTGAGAATCTTGTGTTATGGCGGGACTGCATAAAGGCCCTCAGTAATTTGTGACTGAGAGAGCTTTGCGCGGTAACAGCGCTAAAGGGAATTCGACACAAGCAAGGGATTAAGTCCCTCACTAGCTCCTGACATCTCGAGAGAGCAATTCGAGAAAAACCTCTTCCAATGGAAAACCCCACGGTTTTCGTACTTTGACTAAAAGGGTGCTCGCTGGAGATTCTTACAAATAACGTGAACAGTTAATGGGAATTTCTTAATCAGAGAGATCATCGCAAAAATGTTCGTTGTTGATTCTGCTTAGCTAAACAAATTGCTGGGTTACCAATATCAAGGGCATCATCCCAGTTTGAGCCTGCGCTGAGATGTAATGCCTTTGCGTCTCTGCTTTCGAATTGCCTCTCATTTTTACACAATAATCCATACCTTAGTCAATCTTGTCTCGAGATCTTGACCGGCTTGAGGAGAATTTGGTAAACGTTGGTTAAAAAACCGATGATCGCCTGAAGGATTTGTTTATTTTGCCTTAAATTGACGGAAACGTTGTCCTAGAAACCCCCGAGGTCAGAAATTTCTAGGAATCAGGGATGATTGACACAATGAATGTCAAATAATGAGCAATACATTGGCGGACCTCCAACATCTTTTCGTTCTTTCCAACTCAGATGTAAATTACACATTTTTAACGTTTCAGGGACACCCAACGTGATATTACGGTAAATATCTGTTCGGAAGGAAGGTGGGTCTCGAATTCTCGAATATTCTAAGTCAGACTTTCGAGGTGCACTAACATTTTGGGTATTTTTTTTAACAGATTTCCTAAATATTTCCGAGAAGTAGTAAAGAGTCTAAAGAGTGCGTACAAATTACGAAACCACATTGAATAACGCTAGAATTTTACTGATCTGAGTACGAGACAACTTTCGCCAGAGTTTGTTTGAGAATCGCACTTCAAACAAACGTCCCCTAAAGATTTTCGGACCCGTCGCGATTGCTAGAACTTTCGGACGAGGCAAAAAAAAAAGACGTAAAAATTTCTACAGGCCAGAAGTTGTCCTAGAAAATCAGAACAGATAAATATTTTGTAGGGCAGCTACAAACTCACTGAATAAGCTTTTAAAGCATTATGGAAATCATTTTAAGTAATTAGGTAGAGCATACAATCATCACTGGCTTTTGTTGGGGAATACTGGGTATGTGGTGGGTACAGTGACAAAGATTGGTCATGAAGTAACATGTCATATGATTTTAGAAACGGTTTCTATTAAGCTGCAAATATGGTAGGGGGTAGTGGGTTTATTGAAAGCAGGACCATGATTTTAAATATATCTTTTGAATAGATAAGTTGATATTCACTGTTATACAAAGGACGAACCTATAAATGAATATATTTACAAGCACACTCAGATACAAATTTAGCTATCACAATAAATAAAGGACCTGAACTCTTACAAATATCTTTAACTTTAATAAAACATTGATTTAACGACAAAACTATTAAGGCTGCAAAAGGGTGATAAATTGTAGGTACTAAAATTAAACACATTAAAAATCCACATCTGATAATATTGACCAATATTTGGTAAATTCTTGTTAGTATTATTCATCATGATGTTTGCAATGTAAAGTGATAAAGCTATTCACTTCCCTGTAGATATTTTGAAAACGAACGTCAAAGGAACGAACATGTCTAAGGGCATATCCCGGCCTGTGACATGCGGGAAATAACTAGTTATTCGACGAGATTCGGTGATTCATAAGTTTTATCAGGCAGAACAAAGGAATACTCCTTGAGCTACGGCAAAATATTTCCTTAGTTGTTTTATGAACACTTCTACTTGTCAGTTATGGAGTCCCTGCTGTAGTTTTTCAAGAGTTTTTTTTAGTAAACTTAAACCTCATCTCAATATTTCAAGATTGTTAAGCCGTTTATTTACAGCGTAGATACAATTCCATCCGTTGGTAAGCTGTGCATTCGGAAGAGATTTGAGAATCTCAGTTGTTTTGGCGGGACTACAGAAATTCAACGCCAGCACTAGCTCTTGACATCACGAAAGAGCAAGGCGAGAAAGATCTCTTCCAATAGGAAACCTTACGCGTGGTTTTTCGTACTTTCACTAAAAGGATGCTCTTTGGAGTTCGTACAAATGACATGAACAGTCAATGCGTTTTTTTAAACTACAATAATGTTCGCTGTTGATTCTGCTTACGCTAAGCAAATTGCTGGGTTATCAATATCAAAGGCCCCATCGAATGCAGTTTAATCTGCTCCGAGATGTAAAGCCTATACTTCTTTCCTTACGAATTGCATCTCATTATTAGACAAAAATCCATACCTTAGTTGACCTTGTCTCCAGGCCTTGACTTGAGACGAATTTGGTAGACTTTGTTGAAAAACCGATAATCGTCTGAAGAAATTGTTTATTTTTTCTTAAGTGGACGGAAGCAATTTCCTAGAAACATCAGAGGTCAGAAATTTCTAGGAATCAGTGATGATTGACATAATAAATGTCAAATGATGAGCAAGACGGTCCAATATCTTTTCGTTCTTTCCGCCTGAGATGTAAATGAGATATTTTTAACGTTATATGTCACTTTAACCAGAAATTTTGAACAAAGCAGTTTCTTTAAAAAAAAAAAAAAAAAAACTCCGAGATTTTACTACAACAGAGGCAGCAAGACGCTGAAATACCAAACTCGATCCCAGGGCTTTTCCGTATCTTTGTGGCTACGTTGAAAAGCCCTAGGAACGACGTTGATTGAAGTACATAACTCTACGAGAGAGTGACACTCTCTTTGACTTAGCGGACCTAGATATTTACAGATACCAGTGAACAACTTGATTTATTCTAGACAATCAGGTTTTCGTAAGCACAATGGTATTGAGGCTGCTCTGATTAAAATAGTTGATGAGCTCTTATTAAATTTGGACAACAACAGAGTGAGTGGAGTACTACTCGTTGACTACTGTAAAGCCTTCGACATGGTTGACCACAATTTATTATTGCTGAAATTGGAGGCCTATGGTGTTAACGACAGAGCATATTTTACGGCGCACCGGTGGCTCAGTTGGTTGAGCACCGGGCTGTCACGCGGGTGGTCGTGAGTTCAACTCCGGCCGGACCAACACTCAGGGTCTTTAAATAACTGAGGAGAAAGTGCCTTTGTAATTACATCTGCAAATGGTTAGACTCTCTAGTCTTCTCGGATAAGGACGATAAGCCGGAGGTCCCGTCTCACAACCCTTCAATGTTCATAATCCTGTGGGACGTAAAAGAACCCACACACTTGTCGCAAAGAGTAGGGCATGTAGTTCCCGGTGTTGTGGTCTGTCTTCTGTGATGTATCATGGTTGGGAGGGTGAATGCTCGGAGAAATTAGCTACACCAAGCTACTCTAAAAATCCGAGGGTAAATAAAGAAATATGATATGATGATATGATGATATATGTGGTGTCAGTCATATCTCTCAGGTAGACGTCAATACAATTGGTCTGCACTAATGGCAAGAATTCGTCCTTGGCCTGTATTAACCATGGAGTACTACAAGGATTTATTTTGGGTCCTCTATTCTTTTTCTTATTTATTAATGATTTGCCACTTTATATTACAGCGCAGGTAGATCTGTATGCCGATGACCGACCATCACCTGCTCTGCTGACTATAAGTCTATGCATAAATTTGAACGAGACCTTCATAATTCTGTAGCTGAAATCCTAAACTGGGTTGTGTCAAATAAACTTCCCATTAATGTAGCTGAAGACAAATGTAATGATCGTGACTGGCAAGAGACTTGAATCCAAATTGGATTTTCAACCATCAGTGAAGTTTAGTGATCATGAACTAGTGAGAAGAAAATACACACTGACAATGGACGGGAATTTAAGAATTCTCTGAAGTCCCAATTCTGCAAGAACAATGGCATCGCTCAACTTCATGGAGCTCCCAGAAAACCATCAACTCAAGGTTTGGTAGAAAGGATCGATCAAACACTAAAGAAAAAAAAAGAAATATCTTAAAGAAACTAAACCAAGTCCAAATCATTGGTGTCACATACTAGGCGAAGTAGGCTTAGCTACATAATTCCAGAATGTTTTTTGGAATTTTAGACATCAAAAAGAATTTTAGAAACTCTCGGGAATTTTGTAAAAAAATTGACAATTTCGAGAATTTTAGAGCAATTTGAACTTTCACCTGACATGTTGGAAACTTTTCACAGGTAAAACGTTGACAAAACGTGTTTTTTTTTTTGTATTCCAACCTCCCAGGAGAGGGGTCAGTCCGTTCATATCCATTTCTTATCAGCGGTTATTCACCAAAAGGGGTCCTACAGGGCATCTAAGCAGCGGTTTCTCACCGTAGTTTCGGAAACCGGATCTTTGCTTGATAGCAAATATGGCAGACTTTGCACTATAAGAAACGAAATTCATAAGAATTCTTGGCAGTTTTAGAGAGTTTTTGGAGAATCTTAGACATTTCTAAAATAATTTTAGAGCTTTTGTTTGGAAAATTCCGGAAAGAATCTTAGACAATTTTTCGGGAATTATGTAATTAAGCCTAGGGCGAAGCTGCTTACAAAAAGAACATTGTGGCACATGAAGCAACAAAACAAACACCCTATAAATAACACCACGGAAAGAAACCAAAACTACCCCAGATAAGAAATATGATTCCACCACAAAAAGAATGTGAAGATATGGATGCCCAGACAGAAAACGATGTAGAGCAACAACGCCAACACTACAACAAGCAAGCCCAATACTATTTCATTCTAAGTGGACAAAAGTCAAGTACACCTAAACACACTTCTTGGTAAAGTAATTGAAAAAGAACATGGATTTATGAAAGTTGTAACCAAATTTGGAATCATTGACACTTGGATTGCACCAAACAGAAAACATGAATGTGTCATTAGACACAGCTAAAACAATAAGCTTCACTGCCGCATGCAAAAAAGCACTAGACCATCCAGTGATACATGTACAAGGGGTGCAAAATCAAGGAAATCACTTTATTGCATCATTGTTCAACTACATACAAGTGATGACTGTTTAATAAAGGTTATAAACTTCGTGAACTACCAAAAAACTTTGAATTTGATTGTTCAAGTACTTACAACCGCAAATGGGGTTTTGTACTGAACTACATTTGTACAAGTAACTGTACCTCATTCAATAATCTACCCTATGAAAAATCAATTTTCTGATGTCCTTTTCCTTCCAAAAACCAGAAAATAAAACTAGAACAAAGTCAAATTAAGGTAAGTTTTATTAAAGAAGGTTCTGTTTTTCTGCTGGTTTTGATATAAAAAAGCACAATTGGTTATCACGCACAGTATTCCCCAACCCTAACCTTAACGCTAACCATTTAAAATCAGTGCTTAGACTTCATAACTTCCATCACCGATTTACTTACCAATATACATTTACTTGCTAACAATTGATGGACTTTTTGTCGATGTTTCCTACTTTCTATTTCAACCAAGTTTAAAATAAAAATGACCTAGGTTGAAATCATTTTAACCTGAATTGATAATTTACCTGTGACATGTACAAACATCTCGCGTCATCAAACGCTTGTCAAGACTCTTGCTCCACTGAATGTTTCACAATATTACTTGTGTTTTAAAATTAAAATAAAAGAAGCTTTGTATATCAAATGGAACAAACCTACTCTTAACCAACAACTACAACATGCTGGCCCGTCTCTTTCAGTTTAGTCTCTTTGGTTATTCAGCTTCAAATTACAGCGAACGCTTTTTCAGTTTTTCTTTGTTAAGGGCTTTGTCGCGACGATAAGTATCTAAGTATCTTAGCTAATTCATTTAATTTGTTTTGTAAGTATGCAAATAAGGTATCAATTAGTCCATTGTATTTTTTCTTAGAAATAGGTTTAAATTCAAATTGTTCACAACTGAAGATGGCATAAGTATGTCGAAACATGTCTTGTGAAAAATTTTAATTAAAAACGATTTATTTCTTCAAGTGTTTTAAAAATGAATAACAATGACAGTTTTTTCGTGGTGACACAGACATCGGAAAAGAATCCGATCTTCTTATTACGTGAGATCCAATAGGCAGACCACGTCTAAAAATCGGTTTGAGTTCCTTTTTTCTTCGTAATCTCATACAGCAATTAGCCACGTGCTTGTGCTTCTAACTGAAATCAAATCTTGTTGGCTGGCGTTACTATTTGGATGAGTGACCGCACATGATATCTCGTGTTTTTTGCCTTCGTTTTTCGATTTGATTCCTGTACTTTGAAGAGTGGATGTGGCGCTGTAATCACCGAACAGTGCGAACTGAGCCCCAATCAAGTGTGCTTTAAACCACTGCCACTGTGTTTGGCTACCTACAGAACCAGTCAAATTTCGCGTTAAATTTAAATTGGTCCACATATCATAGCAAAATTGTTTTTGTTCTGTTAAATAAAAAATCATTGTTCAAGACATGTTCTCGTTGAAAATGTCACCGTTACAAACAAACGTATTCAAATAAATGATATTTCGTTAAAACTGCCATTGTTATTTTAAAAAATTACAAGCCTTGATTTTAATAACTATTACAAGCGTTGAAAATATTACATCAATACTGTTGATAAGATTTCCAATAAATGCTCCGGCGCTTTCTTTTCATTTTGCCGCTACCCGTATTTATAATACAGGGATGGCATTTGTTAATCCTCTGACCATCAAAAGGTTCCCATTTGACAAGTGTTAACCAGAGTAAAATCTGTAACTGGCACTCGAATTTTTCATGCTTCGTATGCCACCAGTGATAATTGTGTCGTCATTTTTTGTCGACACAGTACAAATAATGCCGTTTATAGTGCTTTACTGAGTTACCATCTTTTGGCTCGTCTCGGGAAAAGATTGCATAATGGCCCAAAAGAAGATCTTCTTAAGAGGCTAGTACCGAGTCAATATTAAATTTATGGACTTAGAAAAGTGACCCTCGCACTTTTCTGGACAATTTGCGCAATTAGTGTCGCTTTTTTCATTGACACCTGAAAAATTCGTAATTTCACATTAAATGATATCGATTCCGAGGGAATTAAACAACTTCTACGATTAAAAGAGAGTTAAATCCCTTTATGCGTTTAATATGATTTACCCTTGTCTTGGCCCGTGGCCTGCTCAGTGGTACAATTCTGCTGTCGACTACTATTGCCTATGGCTAGCCAATTGTAGCAATTTTCAATACCGAAATTCTAATTCAAGTCAATGAAATTCAAATTCAATTCAATAAATTCCGATTCAATTCAATGAAATTCAAGTTCAACTCAATAAATTTCAAATTCAGTTCAATGAAATTCAAATTCAGTTCAATGAAATTCAAGTTCAATTAAGTGAATTTCACTTTCAATTAAATGAAAATTCAATTTCAACTCAATGAAATCCAATTATCGGTCCAAAATTGTGCATAAACATTGTTTCAAGTTTCTCTTAATTGGGGCTTAAAATGGTCCCAAGAGAAAATAAAAGCAATGGTTAAGCAAAATTTTGGAGGGCAAACAAAGGGTAAAATGGTATTTTTGAAAGTGGCTGCCTATTATGCGTTTGCTTTATCATGCTCAATGCCAAATGCACAGGGTTATGGTAGTCCCCTAAACACATAACCATCACTGAAATCGTTCAATCAAAATAATGATTTTCTTTCGCTTTTTCGACGAAACGACTCGCTTCATCCTTGAAATCGCTTAAAATGTTGCCATGAACGTGAAATTCTGGATCTCTCTGGTAACTGAGGAATCCCCCTGGTCCTTGTCCAGACGCGCCTCCGCTTTCATCCGACAACCCCTCGAGATTTTTCCGCAAGACGTCTTTGTCAACCATTGAGTTGGTTGCTTGGTAAAACATCCCGCTGAGCTGTTCACACTGGGTTAGAGAAAGTCCAGATTGTTTTGCAGCGAGACTCATGTAGGTCCGGTCAATCTCAATAGGCAAATTATCCCGCTTAAAGCTGGCAAAGTAGTCGATCATCTCCTCGCGTAGGTCTTTCGTAGTTTCCGTTTGGCGGCTCTGGAAGTACGGGATGTACGATCGACATTTAGCCCATTTATTAGACCCTTTTTCAAAAGAAGGCAATTTTTCGTACGACATGGGCTTAACCTTTTGTTTTGGAATAAGCTTTGCGTCCCAGCAAACAATAAACTTGTTTCCACTCAGATCTGCTCCGCCACACTTGAACGCGAGAGAGGGATGTAAAACTAAACAATTTTTAAGGTTCTCGTAACCTTCCTTTTCGTGAGTGAGCTCTAAGACTTGTATATCTCCAGGATAGTAGCAGGGACTAGGCGCTACAAAAACTTTCTTTTCTGTCTCAAATTCCTTTCCTTGGTCGTACAGCAGAGTTGGTCGGAAGTAACACTGCGCAGGTGTCAACTTCCCGTAAGGGTCGCGCACACCAAACACCACCCTAGCCTTGGGAATCAAAATTCTGACTTTTGGAACTTCACCTCCTGATGGCTCTTGTTCAACCTGCATGTAACTCACTTCTTTTCGTAGCAGAGTGGCTACTTCTTCTTCTTCTTCGGTAGTTCGGCCCGTAAGCTGCAGGAAATAGTCAATGGAAGCTTTATCATCGCGCACCATATGTTCTAACAGACTGTAATAGTGCTTTTGAAGAGTCCTGAGGTCTTCAACTTGCACTCCCCGGGCCGCAAGAAGCATGATCAGTTTGGCGTCGAGATAGGCGTTTGTGTTTGGCTGGGAATAATCCAAAATGTACACGAAATGGGAATCTGGGATAGTGGGCTGCCTTTTTGACTCGTCGGACTGATCTCGCGTAGGATGATGATTGTTGGTGTCGCCTTCTTTCAAGACTAAAATCCCTTGGGAACCTTGATAGTAAACTAATAGTACACTCGGTTCGGGATAGTTGAGTCCTTTAAAACCCTCCCCCCTTATTTTTGATGCAAGCCCTCGAGACATGAAGCCGTAGCCAAATTTCTTGACCTTTGAAACCTCATCACACTGTTCCTTTGTTAGTTGCACTTGCTGCACAAATGGTGAAAACAATAAGCCAATCTTCTTTGAGCGCACACTCACATTGCTCTCTTCAACAAAGTTGCCAAACGTTTGTAAGTGCTTTTGAATTTCGTCCTCAGTACCATGCATCATGAAACACGTTGTCTCTCTCATTTGACTGTCTGATTGACCAAGGAAATTAAAATTCTTCTTTTCACAAAAAATTCCGCGTTTCAAGATACGTTTACAAAAGTCGATGTTTGCCTGTTCCTGCATCTGCTTGTTAAAAGTTACAAGCATTATCTCATCACGAAAATGGCGTCCGATTTGATGCTCCAGATATGTAAAAAACCGAGTATTTTCCAGTTTTTCATATCTCAAGTGATAGCCATGTTCGTCTTCGCCAAAAATTTCCACGTGTTTGACCTGGTCTTCTTTAAGCGGATAAATGCCTTCGGGAATACTGATGCAAAAGCGCATGTCACGTTTGATATTGAGAGACGTCCACTAAGGATTTACGCACCGTTTTTGGTAGCTAAGGAAAGAAATAATAGAACAAGAGAATGAAAATACAACTTTCATCCAATAACAAAATCAAATATTGCTTAAGTTTTTAGCCTTATTAAAAACATTAGCTGGCCAAACCTCTCCTTTGTCTCTGGTTGTCTATAGTCGCATGGTGAACTCGGCCGGACAGTCCATTACACTATCATGACAACTGGGGGTTGTGAAACGAAGGCTTTCTACATCACACATGGGGATCTTTTTCATTGGCAAGAAGGGTACGTGTAATTCACATCCCACAACCATGAAAGTTTTTTTATTTAACTTTGTTCTACCGACGACGGCAAAGAGACGATTCAATGCTAAATGCCACTAAGAGTCGAAGTAGGCGTTTACGTGGGAAGAAAACAAAATTACTCCCACTACAACGTTGCTATGGTTGCTTATGATAAATGATGTCACTATCACCAAAATGTACCGCAGCATTACTATACCTGTTAGATACACTAGTTCTAAGGTCAAGACCATAAAGAATAATATATATTACATTTAATTAAGCAGATTTCCGCGAAACTCGTGTACAAATCACGTTGATGTGATATCTGAGAAAATTGTGGACGGCATTAACGCAATAGACCAATTCGGCTAACTCTATGTTGTACTCAATTTAAATCTCTCGGGGTTAAGATTCTTTGTGTGTTGAATTTGCGTGACAATGAAGCATCACATTTAAATGATAAGGAAATACTTGAAAGAAAACGTTTTATTCCCAAAAGACTTGAATTGGGCACAATATTGAGTTAACCGAATTGGTCTATTAAAAGTGTTAGGAATTCTGTGCCTCAGGAAACAGTAGTCAATACCTATAATGCCCCATAATACAATCTCACTTTGACTACTACAAGGTTGTATAATGGTAAAGAAGCATCGAAATCGCGCGGCTCGTATCTACGTCGCTGGATTAGAATTAAAAAACTATTATGATCATGATCATCGGAGCTCGACATTTAAAACGTTGGGATCTTCCAACAGCGCTCGTTTCATTTAAAGAAATCAAGTTCTACCATTAATGTAAAATTTTTCTCATAGTGAGTATTAGGCTTTTCGAAAGTTGAAAAAAAAATGTCACCGAATTAGTTTTAAAGATATTTTTAGGGGGTCTTTTAGCTGTGCTGTACAGTTGCCATGACAACAGTTGAACTCGTAGCCACCCAATGTTACTACCACTAGTAGTCAAATATAATAACGCCTTCCTACTAAAAGGATCGCCGGACAGTACTGTAATCCTTTTCTATTGGAAACCCATTATTACTTGTGGAGAACCCTTTCGAACATAAAGGAGATATTTCATAAAACATGAAACGGTACAAACGAACGATAAAATCTGACGTTTAGGAGTAGTCATGACTCCGCTATCAAGCAAAATGCAAACAAATCATTCATTTCCATTTGGCTTGAAGAATTTACATTCTAGGAAAATACTTTCGCATGATGAATGGAATCCGATTGCACGTTAAGATTTGTCTTTAAGGCTCTTATAAAAAGCGTTAACTTTCGGAGGTTGACTAGCAATAGAGTTATTTTCATAGAGCTATGACATTAGAGTTAGAGTTAAGTTTCCAAAATCCTGAATTCAAGATTTTGGAAGGCCTAAATCTTGGATTCAGAAATACAGAAAGTATCCTAAACATGCATAAAAGCTAACGTTAGGCCTAAGGTTAGCTTTTATGAATGTTGGCTGAGGATTTTGGAGACTTAACTCTAACTCTACGACATAACTCTATGAGTTATACTCATTTCTTAAGCACTTCGAAACGCTCTAGTAGGTCCTGAGGGATAATCTCCTGCACCGGCGTTCTTGCAGTGTTTGGTAATGGCGGAAGATAATTTGTCCTTTTGCACGATTATGTAAATATCCGCGTGTGTAACCTACATAACCCGCATCGCGCAGGTCACATTGAAAACTATAACCAACACACTGGCGATTTACAAATGGTGGCTTTGTTTCTTTCACATTGAGCTTTCGTTCAATTTTTCGGCTCACAAATACAAGCTGGATAGTGGTTTGTACTTTTAGGCTTAGATCCTCAAATTTTTTCCTCACAATATCTGCGGAGATACTGTTTGGCAATCCTCCTCCAAATATCTCTTTTGTTTAGATCATCACCTAGTCTACGCTATTCAACGATTTATAACCGAAGCTGTAGATCATAAATGAAATTTATTCCCCAGAGGAAATACATGGATTTATGCTGAGAGTGACATGCTTAGTTCATTATTCCCATGTTGCAGTTGGGGCATTCCTGTCATCGGGAATTTATCTAGATCTTTTATAATACAAAAGCTTAGGGCAGCGCCTATTTCACCAATTAATTCAAGAGAACCAAGATCATTTTTCCCTCGCCCCCTCCCCCCCGTCCCTATTCTTAGTTTCTTGGGGATGGGGGGGGGGGGGGTGTGCCCTCCCCTTTACTGGGATCATGTCTTCTATATTGGGTATTTCCTAGGTTACAATTCTGATGTTTGAATAAAAAGCCTAGCCCATGAATGCTTGGCCAAAATGGATGGATCCCAAACGTATGGAGCATTATATTTGTGTCCCAGCAAACTGAGCTCGCCCAAAGCAACGCCTTGACAACAATACCAGTCGGACTATATATATGGAGTATGACGCTAGATTATCTTTACGCATTCAATTAGGCGCACTATATGCCCCTAATATTATGGAGGATGATAGACGGGTACAGTGACTAGAAAATCTAATCTGTGATATTTGTTTGGGATTTTGCGAAGTGACCTTTCGAGGCACAGTGTTCAGCACAGTAACGTTTAGCAATGAACAATTCCTAAACATGAGTAGATTTTACAAATTTTGCTATGCTAACCATCGCTGAAGAAGTAAGTGGATAACACTGGCAAAATCCAGTTTCATCGCGCAGAATGCAGTAGTTTTTCAAGAGGTTTGTTAGTAAACCTCGTTTTAATATTTCAATTATATTATTTAGCGTTTATTAACAGAGTAGGTACAATTCCATCCGCGGTGAGCTATGCATTTGGAAAAGATTTGAGAATCTTGTGCTTTGAACAGAATAAAGGTCCTAAGTAATTTATAACTGAGAGAGCTTTGCGCGTTAACAGCGCCTAAGGAAATTCGACGAGAGCATGGGAAGTCTCTTACTAGTTCCTGACATCACGAGAGAGCAAGTCGGTTTTAAGTTTCTTCCAATTGAAAATCTCACGTAGGGTTTTTCGTACTTTCACTAAAAGGGTGCTCGCTGGAGATTCTTACAAATGACATGAAATGTTAATTCATTTTTTTTTAACTACATTGTTCGTTGTTGATTCTGCTTACGCTAAGCAAATTGCTGGGTTACCAATATCAAGGGAATCATCGCAGTTTAATCTGTGCTGACATGTAAAACCTTTGCGTCTTTGCTTACGTGTTGCCTCTCATTTTTATACAAAAATCCATACCTTAGTTGATCTTGTCTCGAGACCTTGACTTGAGAAGAATTAAGTAAACTTTGTTGAAAAACCGATGATTGTCTGCGGAAAAGGTTTGCTTTTGATGGAAACGTTTTCCTAGAAACCTCCCCCAAGATCAGAAATTTCTAGCAATCAGGGATGATTGACACAATGAATGACAAATAAAGAGCAACACATTGGCGTACGTCCAATATCTTTTGTTCTTTCCGATTGATGTAAAT
This sequence comes from Montipora foliosa, assembly GCF_036669935.1. Lineage (NCBI taxonomy): Eukaryota > Metazoa > Cnidaria > Anthozoa > Scleractinia > Acroporidae > Montipora > Montipora foliosa. The sequence continues at coordinate 29,084,421 of NC_090879.1, forward strand.
TTAATAGAGATTTTTAACGGTAAATGTCACTTTGACCAGACATTTAGAACAAATCAGTTTCTCTGAAATTTGACATTTTAGTATTTTACTACGACAGACGTAGCAATATAAGCAGTGAAATACTTAACTCAACGAGACAGAGTGACTCTCTTTTACTTAGCTGACAGTAAGGGAGAGATTAATCGGCCCCTAAACAATATGTGACAAACCCCTTGACCTACTCGTAGCACCACTGTTGGAATACATAAAAAAAAGATATTTATTTTGCAACTTTTCTTCTTCGTATCCCGGCTTCATGTGGTATCTGGAAGATTGCCTGAAAAATCGGCCATTTTTTCTTAGTTCCCCCTTTGCTAAATCTCGGAAAATCGCTATATTCCACGCCTTTGGGAGACTTGCCATTTCTGATTTTAGGCCTTTTTGCCTCCGCAAAGGTTCGGCCCATAGGCCGAGGCAACGCGTAAGCAAAGAGATTTATCTTATTTTAAAGATCAGATGTTGTCAAAAAGAGAACATTTAATGAATTCTGTTTTAACTGAACAAGCCATGAACGTTTTCGTGTGCTGTAAACAGCATTTTGGAAATTTCTTCGTTTTTTCATTTTTTTGCTTACATATTTTACTAAT
>NC_090879.1:29092546-29095046 GCF_036669935.1 Montipora foliosa
ATTAGATAGGTTTTTTGCTTGAAGTGGGTCATGATGAGTAACTGGCCAACTTTCAGCTGGTGCTGTTTGCACTCCTGAAGTACATGTCGATCATATTTAAGGAATTTGGCAATTTTATTACAATGTAAATTATTCTTCTTAATATTGTATTTTGAATTGAGAACAGTGACTTTCTTCTGCATTAAGTGTTTCCCCTCCATTGAAAATTTCGAAAGATTATATAAAGTCACATTCTTACAACCCATTCAGCCAAGCTGGCTGTCATTTTCTGGTATGCTGGGTTTAAATGCCAGGCAACTTGGGCTTGTATTGCATGTTGGTATCACTAACACAATCGACGTTTACCCATCTCAGACTTGAATCATCCTGTACGTTAACAATTTTTGGCACCTCATTTTGTAGTTCTAAGTCATCTCTACGTGTCTGAACTCTACATAGTGCACTGTACAGTAGAATACAAAAATTTGGTTTCGAGCGTTAGCCCTTCGTCAGAGCGAATCGATTCGCTCTGACGAAGGGCTAACGCTCGAAACGTCAGCTTTTAGAATCTCTGTACGGTGGCCAATTTACATTATCAACTCCGTTGATAAAACCAAATTTTTGTATACTACTTCCCACCGACGCAGAATTACAGTTTCTTTAGAAACTACCCCTTCATTCATTTGTACAGTAGAATGTCGACTACATGAACCACCACTATTTGGGGAATAATACTTGCTGCCTATGGAAGCCAAGTATCATAGTTACTTTAATGGGTTATCACTAGTGTTTTATTTCTATACTATAGCTGCAATACACATTACTTAGCTTATGTGCAGGGGCCATATAGCTTGCACATGATCATTACTCATATCTACGCTTTTCTTACCCTGCTAAGTTTGGTGTCTGCGTGAGCATGGGGCCATGCAGTTATCTCTCTTTATTACTACAGTAAATTGTAATATATTTAGTTTGCAATGGTCAGTTTTTAATTAATGTTACTTCTGCTTTATCTTCCAAGTTTTATTATTATGCTTCTTTCGCCAAGGTGGCTATATGAGCAGGGGCCATGTAGTGAAAGTTTCGTTTCTTCTTTTTTGCCTTAACCTTCTTCTTGTGTTGGCAAGGGTTTTGCTTTGGCCTTGGGTGGGGGACCCTTTCACTCGTTCCTCGCTCAGGGCTGTGGCATGTCTCCCCTCACCTTTGCTGGAATCATGTCTTCTATATTTGGGTATTTCCTAGGTTACCACATGGCGCATGCTGATTTTCAATAAATATCCCAAACATGTGGGTGTGGTATTATTTGTGTCCCAGGAAACTGAGCTCGCCCAGAGCAATGCCTTGCCAACAATATCAGTCAGACTGTATGGAGCATGAAGCATAAGGCCATTTTAGATTACCTCACAGTGTATAAACGTGAACGTCTGTTACGGCTCATGAGCACATGCAGCTTACCTGAGCAAAAACGATAAGGATTTTCTGGTGGATTTTGCCGATAGGGGAGGGGAAAACTTGACCCCAACCGTTGGCAACATCACAATTATTGTCATAGACGTTTCCAGGGCAATTCTTCTCAATGCACCAATGCACACCCTCAAAAAAAATAAAGGAGGGGATGTTACAAGTAAAGGGTAGTGAGCGAGCGTGGAGTAGCTGAGGTCATCGAGCATCACCATTTGTTCAGCGAGCTTCTACCCACCCCTGAAAAGGTGACCAACCTGTTAAGCGCTGATTGCGTTGATGAGGATGAAGAACGCGTCTTTTCCTTTTTGAACAGGTAAACCCGCTCGCTAAACCAAGACAGGGCCGTGATATTTCCAAAGATGGGTTACAGGAAGTGAAACTTTAACAGCCACTACCATGAAAGTGGAGTTTCACAAGTCAGACGAAGAGGAGACCTACCCAAGAGCCCATGTATGCGATAATCTCCTGGATATTTCGTCTAGGGGATATACCACCTATCAGAAGTTTGTGTTCGGCTGAGGGGCATGGTGCCGCTGATTGCCCGAACCGCGAAAACCGTCGTTAACTTCTGTACTTTCAATTGAGAAAGCGTCCACATTTTCGTCCGTATGAGCACTTATGAACTTCGAATTTCCTAAATATTCCGGACAAGACTGGCTCACTTTTATAAGCTCTGCGTACCAAGGCATTCATTATATTCAAAGTAAAAACAGAAAAGATAAGACAAGAAAACGTTTCACGGAACCCGGTCATTGTTTATATGCATGGGTTTACTCCTTCCTTTCATCGCTATGTTTTTTATTATCTTTAAGATTTTGCGTGATGGAGGACCTTTAAAAGCCTCCCAACCAGATCACGAGCACATATGTTGTAATTGCAATTAAGCGGACTAATAGGCCTCCAGTTCTTATGGGAGAGCCTATCACCCTTTTTAAATATTAAAGTAATTAACGCCGTACGCTGAGAAGCGGGCAAAAAGCTAGAACAATAAGAAGCATTAAATACTTCAAGTAAATCAAAACCCAAGGCATCCCAAAGGCTCGGTAGACTTCGATTG